>NW_011888933.1:599936-612229 GCF_000151845.1 Pteropus vampyrus | reverse complement strand
CCGCGGCGGCAGCAGCAGCAGCAGCAGCAGCAGCAGCAGCATCCGCCTCTCTTTCTTTCCTTTCTGCTTCTTTCTCTCCTCTTTCTCCTTCTTCCCCAGTCCCGTCTCCCTCTCTACTCCTTCTCTGGACGGCATTAGGTCCCCAGGGCCGTGAGCGGTGGCAGCGACGACCGCGGGTGCATCCATTTTCTGCGCCCAGGTAAGAGAGCCGTCCCCACCTCTGGTTCTATACAGGGCGCCTCTCCTTCTGCCTTGTTCACCCCGTGCAAGGAGCCTCAGCCAGGAATCGGGTGAGAATGGGCAAGGGGCTGTCTCCCCCGCTTTGTTTTGGGAGCAGGCACGGGTTGGCCGAACTGTCCATTCTCCCACCTGACGGAAGCTGCAGGTTCGGCCTCTCCAGGTGTCACCATGGAGTAGGGCACCGGGCGCTGCCACCTGGGCTCCAGATTTGTGGAAGGGTGTGCGACCTTGGTAGGTACCACTTTGAAACGCCCGGAAATTTACATCGGATTAGGATACCTGCCTTGAGAGCTAATATTTGTGTGGAAAAGACGCGTGAATTATTAAAAGATAGTGGGGAAAAAAGGATTTCGAGGTAGAGGATTGTTTTGTCCATCTGACTGCAGGGAATTGCACACTGAAGAATGAGTGAGTTAGGGAGCGTTGTCAATTTGAAATCATTTTCCCTGTTATTTTTCTAGAAACATCTGGAAGAGGAAGATTGATAAATATTTATAGTTTTAGGAAAATGAAAAATCAATGTCTGGTCGTATTGGAGGGCGGGACACGAAAAAATGAGTCTGGATGAGCTTGAGCATCCACGTAGTCTTTCTTTTTAAACTATGAGGGTGGAAAGCTGAATCTACGGTCCATTTACTATTTTATTTTTCTTTTAAAAAAGGTTTTTGTGGGTCTGCAGTACAGGATGCCTTGGTTCCCCAACCTATTCTTTTGTTTAAGGATGGAAATTTAGAGCAAGAGTGTGAGAGGAGCTAAGAGTGGGGAGGTGTGTGTTTGGGTGGGAGGGGGGTGGTAGTAAAGCGGTAGGGTCAGAAAAAAACACCCTTGACAACTGGAAGTTGATGTTATACTACTGCCTGGCGTTGGGATTGTGGGATTTTGTCAGAAAATAGAAAGCTTTCATTAGCAACAGGCCGGTTTGTAACAAATGCTGTGTGCCATCAGCTCTAAGTCCTCAGCATAATACTTCCAGGACATAGACCCTTTAAAACTGACACGATGTGAAAGGTTTTTGTTTAAATGCATACATATACATACTCATGCACACACATGTGCTTGTGCACACCACACACACATGTAATACCCTATGTACATAATATTGCAAAAAGGAGTGGGTACTTAAAAGACAAATCTTTAAAATTTATCTTTGAGTGTTTGGGAATTGTGGTATAAATGGAATTTTAGTGCAAAACAAAAAATATTGTTGGCGGTATATAATTTTGAATGTAAGGTGGAGGGATTGATTATTTTTCGTAAGGAACTAACTTCAATGTTAAAGGTATTATTTATTTTAAAAGGATCAGTCTGGGAGAGAGAATGATGACAAAGTGAAATTGAGGTTTGCAGCCGCAGTGAGGCGATGGAGAACAAAGCCTTTTATGTGAGCCATATTATGCAAAATGTCCCATACTTGAGCTGCAGGTACCAGCCCAGTATAAAACATAGCTCTGTCACCCTGTCATTTCGCTGTGGGCAATTACAAATTTTTTTTTTTTTTTTTGGCAATGAAAGTAGATTAAATAAATAAAAACTTATTAGAATGCCCAAAAGGCAGATTACAGTATTTCACCTGAATGTGACACAAAACACCCCTTTAACTGGGCAGTAGGCATCTATGTATTTATCAATTTGTAAATCATAGGTATCTCAATCACCCCTCCCCCTTCATGCACAAAAGCATCCTCCCACCAAGAAAAGGTGGAAGACTTTTTTAAAATAAAGAATATTATATTTGTGTATTTTAACATTGATTTCCTGATAATTCTCTCTAAATACCATAGGTTTACATCTGTATTCATGATTTGCATATTATCAGAGCTATTGTGCCTTTAGGATAAGTGGTATATGCTGTTTCTCTGTTCATGGTTTATTTAATTTTAATTTGTAGTATTTCATGGTTTACAATAATATTTAATTTATAAAAGTTTAAAAATAATTTACTCATAAGTAGAAAGTTGCTTAATATATATCTGGAGATCTAAGCAATTTAAAATATGAGCTTTTTTTTTTTAAAAAAAAAGGTATTTTGATTACATTAATTTTTATTTTCTTTGTTTCTCTCCTTTTATTTTTCACCCCTGCCCCCTCTTGTCAAATAACCTGTGTCTTTCTGGCTGGCTGTGCTGTTTTAAGCTCCTAGTTATGTCTAGACTATCAAAAGCAGAACTAGTGTTCTCAGGAATTTCAAATTTAGGATTTGTTAATTCTCTGCACCAACTCTTTCTCAGGATAACTTGTTTACAGCACCTTCTCAGGGAGGAGAAGGAGAAAGAATTTGCTGAGAGAGCATGACCCAGTGAAACTGGCACAGCCATTACCTCATCATAGTAGCTACTTCAGATTCATTGAGAGAGCAAGCATCCTCTCAGTGAAAACCAAACACCAGGAGCACACCCATCTCAAGGCAGAAGCCCTTCTCTTCCCATAGCAGCCTCCAGGAATGTTGCTTTCCTGAGGTTAAAGGGATATTTCTCTTATGTATTTCTTTTTAGGGCTCTTGAACTTGCTGCAAGTTCAAGAAATGCACCAGAAATGAAACTTGGCACAGAATCCTCTAAGCCTGAAGAAATAATTTCATTCCCTTACCACTTTTGGCTTAAATCAATGGAAAGTTTTTCTAAACATCAGGAAGGAGAAGAAAGAAAAATATTTGTTGGTCTGTTTTTTCATGTTTTCTTATGTCGTATTTTGTGTTGAATTTCACGAGCCAATAGATAACAGACTGGACTGCTGTGCTTTTGAGAACTGTAGCTGCACTGTTGGACTTTAAAATTAAATGGTTATTATGTTTGCTTAGATGTATACATGACAGTATGTGAATCTCTAAATTATTCACTGGTATCCATGTGAGACAGCCCATATGAAACCAACCTGAGGATTTTAGTATTTAAATTGATTACTTGATTCATGAATTCTTTCCAATGCTTAGTTTCCTTTTGACAATTAAGATAAAGAATCTTAAATAACAGTTATAGTAGATAACAACACTACCCTCAGGTCAATACTATACTCCTTAATGCTAAAAGCAGTCATTTAGGTAAGTCATTAGTAAATACATGAATCTCGTGATAACATTCTGAAATAGTCATAAGTTCCTTTGTCTCCTGATACATGCATTAATTTGCTGTTAAACTGTTTGAGTTCATATCTGATTCTTTAAAATGTTAGTTCTTTTTTCTACTTTAATTATCTCTATACCTCTACTGTTATCATTGTCTTGGTCTACTCAGTCTAGACCTCGTGTATAGTCAGTATTTTGGTCATTTCACTGATTTTTCCTTTCCCTTCACTCCATTCTTTTTAATCTCATATTTGGATGTTAGGCTTCTCTAGCCACTTGGCTTCAATACTGTTATTCTCAAACAAATTAGCTTTTACTTTTCATTTAGGAGAGCATTTATTCCTATTTATTATGCATCTATTAAGTTTCTACTAGATGCAAGTTGTCATACTGGGGGCCATGTAAGGAGATACCAAAAAAAAAAAAATAGCAGACATGATCCCTGGCTTTAAGGAATTTACAAATACAGTTGGAGGGATTTGTTTCTTTTATACAAAACAGCATTCAAATGAGTAGCTGTTGTATTACAGATATGACACACAGTGCAAGAGACTGGAGGTAATGTTTTAGCTCCTCAAAGACAAGCTTTTGTGCATCAGTGATATAAATGCTCTAATATATACCTACTTTCTTTATTACACATATATATATTTAAATTAGAGGATAATAAAATATAACTCTCTTTGAGTGTGCATCATACACATGCATAATGCAAGCACTAACCATCTCTCACATGCTTCAATCAATCAGGGATAGAACGTGTCATTAAATGCTGGATAGCACATAAAAATTCTCATTCAGAGTAGTCTGAGAAACAACTTTTAATATTCTGAAGGAATTATTAGTCCCAGGAATAGATTCCAGGCATGAAAGCAGTTAAAGAACTACAAAGTAAGAAATGGTACAAAAAGAATCAAAACTGAGGAAGAGGATTTGTGGAAAAGTTTGAGTGGTTGCGGGTAGAGGGTGATGATGAAGGAATGCAAATTCTCAGCTGTTACTAGTTGTCCATTTAGGATGGAGATGAGTTTTTGTCTAAGTGGGTGGAAAGGGAAGAAATCTGTTTTGTTTTTCTACCTCAACATAATATTTTGTCCATATCAACATAATATTTTGTCCATATCCCTCCCCAGTCATTACTATGAATTAAGGTCGTAGGCATTTATTGCAAAATTTATTAAGGATGCTTTTTGGAAGCAATTCTGCAGTGAATTTAAAATTTTAAAACAATGTGGACACCATTAGTTGACTTTTAATGAAAAACACTTTGAATTTAATTTTTGAACTTAATCTTTCCTGTTCAGGAGAGAGAAACTTTCCTTTGAGTGAGTGATAGCATTATAACTGATACTTTTTACTTATACGTTTTAGTGAAATTCTGTGGAAATTTAGACAAAAAGAGAGCTCAGGATTTCCTCTTTCAGTTAAAGTTTATATTATGGCCTTTGGGGAAAATTTAAACAATTTGTTTTCCTTTAGAACACACCAGAGGGGACAAATTTCAGGTGTGTGTATGTGTGTATGTTTTGCTAAGCCTTTTAGAAAAAAATAATTTTACTTATAAGATCATGCGGCTTGACTTTTCCCTTCCTTTTTTTTTCCTTTCTTTTCTCTCACCTTTCCTTCCTTCCTTCCTTCCTTCCTTCCTTCCTTCCTTCCTTCCTTCTTTCCTTCCTTCCTTCCTTCCTTCCTTCCCTCCTTCGCGCCTTTGTTTTATTTTTTAATTTTTCTCCTAATATATAAGAAACTTTTTTTTAAGTTTATTGGGGTAACGTTGGTTAATACAATTATATAATTTCCAAGTGTACATTATAATTTGACATCTGTATATTTTATTGTGTGTTTACCAACCAAAGTCTAGTTTCCTTCAGCTATGCTCCTTTGTTTTCATTTGTATTGACAAAAAAATCACTAATCATTAGAAAATCCAAATATGGTCTGATATTTTTATTGAACTCTATTTTCTATAATAGTATATTTCTCATTTAACATGCAGTTTTATACTGTCTTCTCCTTCTTGTCTCCATCCCTATCTTGGCCCTTTCTTTGATCTTGCCTTTTATATTCTCTAGCCTTGAATGATCTTTTTCTTGGTACCAGTCTTTGATCATGCTTTTTTTCTCTAGGAGGCCTTTCTAAATCTGGACGAAGTTACTATCTTGTTTTTTCATTTATTTGTACCCAAGTTTACCCAGTCTCCCTTATCTTATAGATAATTGCTCATCTCAACCCTGTGTCCTCACTAGCCTTCTTTACATTAGTTTTAAAAAATCTTGCAGGTAAAAATGGTACACCTATACAGATAATTGTTTTCAAATGAAAAGTTTGGTTAACTAACTGCTTTTTATGTTATTTTACTCACCTGACACCAAATAAAATGGTTTGACTGTTTTTAGAAATTAAGTCGACTAGTAAAGTCATTATGTGCCAGGCAGTCCATTGTCTGTCTTCATTTTATGCTAGTTAACTAACTTAATAAGTTGAGTACCAAGTACTCTGACCAATCAGTAAATGTTGAGTGAAATTTATTTAGTTTCAAATAAAATATGCCTAATTACATTGCTCTATACAACATCATCATTAGCCCTCTTGAATCCATCTCAAAATGATCGTTAAGACATAGTGCTTGACTATTCATGAGTATATTTCATCATTTAACTGTCTATGTCTTTCACACTTAAAACAAACTCACAAGTAAATGTATGAACAAACCCTATTAAAGATAGAATAATTATGCCAATGTGAACTGTTTATATTACTTTAAGTATTGTTGGATTTATAGTTGGCTATCTTGTATGGTAACAATTTAACAATACTGTGTTATATTGTTAATGGACAGCAGTGCAATTCTGTAATGAGCTGGCATGAGAAAATGTTTCTCAATTTTATCGGCTAGAAAGAATGATTCAGCATCATTTTCATTGGCATTAAGGCAATGAAATAATGCTCAGCTTTGAAATGTTATTATTTGGGTATTGTACCTTTCAAACTTATAATTCAGTCTTTTCTTAAGAGTATGCATTTTTCTTTGTCAAAACAGTATTTCAACAATATACTCTGCCTATTTTTTCTTGGTGTTTATAAGAGATACCACATTCCTTTGGTTTTGGGATTTAGTTATGAATTCTTTTTATATTAAGGTGAAATCTAGTATAGTTAGGAAAAGATCTCATTCTTTAATTTGCTACACATACTTATTATTTGTTGTTTGAACAAAAATTGCAATCTGTAGCATATGGTTTCTTTGCTCAGTGGACCATAGTATGGAGTCATAGTACCTGCTGTACCAACTTAGCCCATCGAATTTGTCTACTCTATGTTTTACAAAATTAGCATGGTGGTATTTATGTGCGTGTGTGTGTGTGTGTGTGTGTGTGTGTGTGTGTGTAATAATAATCTTCTAAGATAGAGTTAGCCTTTTAAAAATATGGCATTTTTCATAGTTAAGATAAATTTTTATGCAATTAGCTGGTTTAAAGAAAATTAAAAACTATACTGTGATGCTCCACATGAGAACATTTGGTATTAAGCACAATTTTATAGAAAAAAACAATGATATAGATACTTATTAATGAAATCAAGTTGGATGAGTTTCAAACTATTATTTTTCTGTTTGAAGAGATATGGTCCAGATTCCATTTTTCATTATTGAAATCAAATGGTAAAACTAAATATTGTGCTCAAAATCAAAGTAATTCCATGTTGATCAAATGCTCTAACTTGAAATACTGGCCATTTAAATTTATCTTCTAAGAAGTACAGGTGGCACTGCTTTTGCATAGAAAATGGAGTTTATCTTCATTTAAACAGAAGCCAGAATTGATGGAATTTAGAAATTCTGCTGCCAATAAAACATTAAGAAAGCACTAAGCAATCCTATTGAAAGCCAAATCTCTTACAAAACAACAAAGTGAGTATGATCTAGGATTTATTTAAATGCACTTGGGTGGTGGTTGTTGCAAACTAAAGCTTGCCTCATTCATAGATTGAATAATAAAAATTATTATAGACCACGGAGTGGCCTTTGGTGAATTGAGGTTGTGTGTTTGTTTGTTTGTTAAGTGCTTATCACTTTCAGACTCAGTCACTGGGTTTATGATTTTTGCTGCTTTTGTTATGAATAGGACTACATTAAATGAGGGTAGTCAATATCAAAATTGGAAATTATGAAAACTTTGTACAAACCGGAACAGTATCACTTCCCTATTTCAACCCCTTCCCAAAGATTATTGTGAGGGTTTGTGATAAGAATACAAAATTAAAAAATTAAAAAAAAATTTTAAAAATTAAAAAACTGATATTGAAAATGAGTAAACTGGTTTTTAATAAAATCTTCTTTTTTGCTTTCTAACATGTTTATAGTCTGTATAACAGTGTAGCTTTTTGTAACTCTATTAATTAGTAGCTTAGAAGGATAATATGCTTACACATCTGGAAACATAAAATATCTTAAAATGTATTCTTTTATGTTTTAGACCCATGACAGAAGGGAGATCAGTTCTCAACACTTGTGAATTATATATGAATTAGATGATATTTGGAGGGGAAGAGGGATTATCAAGATCAAATGGTGTGAATCTTTGATGTATATATAAATAAACCAGGACAAGGAGTGGTTGACTGATTTTTCTAGGGTCACGAGCAGGGGAACCCTGCTGATGACTCAGTCATTCAGGCTCAAACTTAGTTCTTGGTCAGGGGTGATGGTGAGGGACCATCCCATTTTGACTCTCCGTTCCAATTCTGGTTATGTTCCTGTTCTCTGAGCTAAGGGTGGAGTGAGGTGACGGTCATACCGGCCCAACTTTGTGACTCAACTGTGACTTTCACATGACTATAAAAGAGGGAGGGACTCAGAATTCTAAGGCCTACATGCCAGCTACATGCCAGCAACACTACTGAAAGTAGTGAGACTAAGCCTGATCCAGAGAACACTGGCCATTCTTAAGACAGAGGTTTAAAAATTCTTTGGGGATGTGTGCTCAAACTTAAGGTACTTGAAAAGCCAAGGAGCTTTTCTTTGAACTTGAACTGTCCATACTGATGCTCCCAGATTGATCGAGTCTGTGTTTAAACTTAGGGAATCCAACAAAAATAGCCACATTGAAACTTCTTTTTCTGACCCATAGAACCATGAAATGTTCTCAAAAATAGCTTTCCTTTTTGTGTCCCCTAGCTTTAACATTTTTTTTTTTTTTTTTTTAGCTAAAATGAACTGAGGTAGAAAAGCTGTGGGCCTCTGTGTTTGTGCCCGCTTGCTCTTATTTTCCTACTCTTGTACGTCTTCCTGTTTCTCTGCCTCTGTTGCTCCATCCCTCTTTTTTGCTTAGTCCAAGGAGACAGCAATTTAAATAAGAATTAGCTGTTTCCATAGTTACTGTGTTCAGTAGAGCTTTACCTGCACCCACACTGCTTAGGCATTGTAGAGTCTTAAGTTGACAAATATTTGAAAGCCAGGAAGAGCATCTTGGAGGAGAGAAACTAAGCAGAAACCATGCTTAAATATTTAAAGAGAAACATGTTCCTAGTCAGTGAAAACTGAAACTATACCACTGACTAGGAAATGAAGGAATTCTTATGTCACTCTTCTGTTAGAGAATGTTACATGTTATGTTTTAAACATGTGATGAACATGTTTAATCACCAATCAGAACTGTTTTATCCCTGAGTAGACAGAATTCCTTAAAATATTTACCATGCACACTTGTGAAAGAACAGGCTGTGTATATTGTTGTCTCCTGAAGTATCTTTATTTTGAGTGATAAATACAGGACAAAAACTATCTTAACCACATACCAGAAGTCTACACTTATGAAAGCAGATCTCTCAAGGTAAGATATTCTGTGCTCTTCATCTTAGATGTGGTTTATCGAATTTGATAGTCTAAAAACCTAAGTGATCTATAAAGAATTAAAATAATACCTTTTAGTAAATGATGCTCTTACTTGAGAAGGATTTACTCCTTGTCTTTCTTCCACTTAAATCTCAGGCTAGTGAGTTCTAAGTATTTATAATATCATGGTCTATAAATTATTCAGTTATTTATTTGACAAATGGTTATTGAATCCCTAATATACGGCAGAATCTTTTCTGAATATATAGGATATTGGAACAAACTATACATATTCCTGCCCTCATGGAGCTTATATTCTAGTAGCTGGAGACAGAAATTAGCAGATAAACCAATACGAGGGTGAACATTTCAGACAGGGAAAAGGAATAGGAAACAGAAACACACAGTAGAACTTGTCTCAGGTGGGATAAGCTGTCTTCGGAGACATGACTAATGAGAAGTAGTCAAGTATAAGAATATTTGGAGGAAGAGTTTTCAAGCCAGAGGTTAACAGCAAAAGCAATGACCCTGAAGCAGGAAGAAGCCTGGCGTATTTTAGAAACAAATACAAGGCCAATGGCACTGGAATCTAATGATTATGGCAGAGGGTGTAGAACAGGAGATCAGAGCAGAGGGCAGGTACTGGGACACATAAGTCTTATGGACCATGACTTTTATTTGACTTGCTGAACATTCTAATTTTTAAGGTAGTAGAAGGAGAATTTTTATGAACATCTCATAAACGCTTTCAAACATTAATTACATCTTATAAATTGCTATAAATACATCTGTATCTTATTCACTAATGTGTTAAATCACAAAAGAGAAATTTAGAAAATCAGAAATCAGTGGTGGAGACAAAATTACACTTTTGTTAACCTGCCTTAATATAATTCTCTAAACATAGATAACCTAAAGCATGTCATTTCCTTTAGATTTTGGAGAATTACATGTATAAGTAATTTTAACCCCTTGTAGCCTTTTTTTTTTTGTACCCCAAACTAAGATATTTTTTATTTAACACAAATCTGAACAGAAACGTACAAATAGAGAGAAGTACTCACAAAAATTATTCCAGTTTCAATATAAATGTGTTCTTTGGCTATTTCCCCCCATAGCAGCTTTCGTTGTAAACAAGGCCAGGTGCCAAGCAACAACCACCATGGTATTGAGATTTATAAATAAATTAAATAACAGAGTAACACATATTTGTTTCTTAGAGGCAGTGGCCTAAATCTCCTGAGAATTTAGTAAGTGAGCTGATCCAATTTCAAGATGATCTTGAAAGAATAGTATGTCCTATACATGTTATGCAGATTCAGTGGAGGGAGTTATATCACCATGTGCAGAAGCTAAAGATTTCATGTGGGAAGCAGGACATGGACTTGGGCTGCCTAAATGGCTGGGTTTGGAAAAGTGCCCAGGTAGAACAATAGCAAAAGCAAAAACACTGAGGTGACAATGAGCAAGGCAAACCAGATTGCTTTTGGAGAAGAGTGGAATAGGTAGGTGGTCTCGTATTTCTAGAGATCCTTACTTACTGGGATTACTTACTTACTAGGAGTTTTGGTTTTATCATAAGTCCATTGGAGTCATTGAAGGATTTTGACCTGGGGAGTGGCATGAAAAATATGATGACACATTTGAGAGGACAGAGTGGCAGGTCTAGAATTTCTACATATGATGTGGCATGGAGACACCATCCCTTTAGTGTAAGAGACCAAGGGACTTGTTTGGGAGCTATGGTTGCAGACTTTTTCTGAAACTATTGAGAAAATATCAGTACCAAAGAATGAAGGTGGAAGATGTTGGTAAGATAGAATGAGGAATATCAGCTCTCTGACATCTTCAGACAGATGTGAGATAGCCAAAAGGGTTAAAAGCCATGTAGAACCGTAGTAAGTGAATATAATGAACTCCTAGTGGGGTTATGTCACGTGCGTGCAAAATATGTATTTTTAACAGGACATTGGCTTTAGATAACAAAGTTTTCCAAAGGACAAATTTTAGTTCAACTCCTCTTCTGATTTCTAGGCCACATTGGAAATATTCTCCATGGCTTCACAAATTAATTTTATAAACAGTTCTTGAAAATCAATGATATATGTGTATAATTAAGTAAATAAATTTTCTTGCAAGATATTGCAAATGCATTTTTGTTAGCTACTTATTTCTGATTTTAAATATTTGCTTTCTGAATATATTTAATATCTTTATGACTAATATCATATGGCAGGGGTTGACAAGCAATTCTGTAAAGGGCCAGGTAGAAATTGTTTTAGGCTTTGTGGGCTACGTTCGGTCTTTGCCAGAATTACTCATCTCTGTTCTTGTAGCAAGAAGACAGTCATAAACAAAGTGTAAACAAATAGGTATTTTAGTGTTTCAATACAACTTTATTTACAAAATCAGGTGACAGGCCCATTTGACCCAGGAACTGTAGTTTACCAACACCTGGCATATATTGTCATGGTTGCACATGAGTCTAGACAATGTCTTTGAAATTATAATAACCATACTTTTAAGAGGTCATAAGTATATGAAGGTTACATAAAGACAATAGTTACGTATTTCCCTTTACGAAGACCAATGGGGGGAATTTTTAAATTTCTCTCAACTAAGAACATATTAGAAACTGGAGACCTTGTCCTAAGCCACTGACTTGGTTTTATTATGTGGATACTGGCTATGTTTTCATTTTTTTTTTTGGTTTCTAGAAACCTCAGGATAAAACTGTGTCCCACTATAAGTAACAGAGTAGAACCTATGGTATACATTTCACATGCTAACTTTTTCATGATTTATTTTCTTATAATTTCCCTTTGTCCTATTTTTTAAAAATAGTTTTTAGAACAAGGTAAGGTACAAGTAAAGCTGCATTCTATATTTCGTCAAAGATCCACTTTTAATTAAGTCTATGATCAGAGCATTTCTTACTTTCCAGGAGTAAAGGTGGCGTGCTGTTTTAGCCATGTTCTACTCTTAAGTTGGGACAGATTGCATTGCTTTTGTTATTCAGTTTCCGTAACTGAAATCATTTTCTCAGAAATAAACTGTAACTTGTGTGCGAATATGCTATTGGAGAACATTTATTAAATCTTTTACTCTCACACTTAAAAATGTGATGGGATGGGTTAGTTGTTTCTGAACATTTCTCTG
>NW_011888933.1:538726-599886 GCF_000151845.1 Pteropus vampyrus | reverse complement strand
GTCTTTGCCAGAATTACTCATCTCTGTTCTTGTAGCAAGAAGACAGTCATAAACAAAGTGTAAACAAATAGGTATTTTAGTGTTTCAATACAACTTTATTTACAAAATCAGGTGACAGGCCCATTTGACCCAGGAACTGTAGTTTACCAACACCTGGCATATATTGTCATGGTTGCACATGAGTCTAGACAATGTCTTTGAAATTATAATAACCATACTTTTAAGAGGTCATAAGTATATGAAGGTTACATAAAGACAATAGTTACGTATTTCCCTTTACGAAGACCAATGGGGGGAATTTTTAAATTTCTCTCAACTAAGAACATATTAGAAACTGGAGACCTTGTCCTAAGCCACTGACTTGATTTTATTATGTGGATACTGGCTATGTTTTCATTTTTTTCTTGGTTTCTAGAAACCTCAGGATAAAACTGTGTCCCACTATAAGTAACAGAGTAGAACCTATGGTATACATTTCACATGCTAACTTTTTCATGATTTATTTTCTTATAATTTCCCTTTGTCCTATTTTTTAAAAATAGTTTTTAGAACAAGGTAAGGTACAAGTAAAGCTGCATTCTATATTTCATCAAAGATCCACTTTTAATTAAGTCTATGATCAGAGCATTTCTTACTTTCCAGGAGTAAAGGTGGCGTGCTGTTTTAGCCATGTTCTACTCTTAAGTTGGGACAGATTGCATTGCTTTTGTTATTCAGTTTCCGTAACTGAAATCATTTTCTCAGAAATAAACTGTAACTTGTGTGCGAATATGCTATTGGAGAACATTTATTAAATCTTTTACTCTCACACTTAAAAATGTGATGGGATGGGTTAGTTGTTTCTGAACATTTCTCTGTGTTTGTTGTCACAAATGCATTTCAAACAATTTTTCAACTCTCAGGACCTCAGTGGCCCTGGTAGGAAATTGCTAAGACCCAAATTTTCTCTCTTAGGAATGCATGACCATGGAAATATTCTGAGGATTAGAATTCAGATATTTAAACACTCTTTTCTTTCTCTCCAGAATACTGCATGAGGTTTTCTTATTCCAAAGTGAAATCTGGTCTTCGTGGTATAATGAACTATGAGTTTTGAGTTTTTTATTTTGTTTTAAATATTCTTCATGTGAAATGCTGCTGTTGCCTTCTAATTTTACTAATAAGTCTTGTTAATACATTGGAATTAAATAGATTAATTTTGACTCTCCTGTCAAATTAATAGTGAGATATATTTCTTTGACTCATAGAAATAGTATAATGGACAAGAGAGTTCTTCATGTGACCTTTAGCCTGAAGAGCATGCTATGAATTCAGTATGACTTGATAACGATTCTTAGACATAATCAAGGGGAGTGTCATGGGAAATGACAGTGTTCTTTTTTAAAACTTAAGAAAAATAGAGAGAAGAATACCATACAAGAAAAAGATAAGTTAGAAAGCCCCTGGTGGTTAGATAATTGAAGGTTCATTCCATCTTTTCAGTACTTGTGTTTTAGATTACTAATTGTTTCTCTCTAATCGTATGGTTTAGCATCACAGAGAATCGGAAATTATAACAAGTTGCATTTCAGTCAGATTGGAACATAGACATAATGTGGGTGATAGGCCTTAAATATATGCAGAATCAGGTTTTAATGAATAATAGCATTGCCCAAGCACAGTTATAGGGATCCAAATAGGCATGATCATGTACTAATTTTATTTTAGTAAAATGTATAAAGTATCTCAAATATTAGCAAGAAGGTCAGATTAAGTAGTACTAAGTTAGTCATAATGAAAGATGGAATTGTGTTTTCCTAAAATGAATTCAATTTGAATTTCTCATGGCCAAAAGAAAACAATTCACATTTAATTGTAGAAATCGGATGTTTATAAAAGTAGGTCTGTAATGAAGGATGTAAATGGGGTATGCATATTTAACCTTGAGAACATCCTCTTTACTGTTTTAAAATAACTATTTCATGGTAAAAATTACTTAGGGTTTCTGTATTAGGTGGGTTTTTCTTTCCATATCACAAAACATCAAAACACAGGAGCAACCAGCTGATTTTTAACAAATAAAAATAACCATGACTTTATATCTTGTGAATAACTCCACTGAACTTACGCAGCATTCTTTTTTTAAATTTTTTTTTCTGAGAGGAGAATGAGGAAAAGATTTTGAACAACAGCAATTGCTTTTCCCAAATTATTGTGTATCTCAGAGGTTCTTAGACCTTTAGAGAAGGCTGTGTATGTGGAGAATTTACTCCCTTTGGTGAGCTGAGGAGCTCTGGTTTAGGCCAAGACACGTCTGGAAAATGCTGCTGGTCAGAAAAGTGCTGTTGACTAAAAGTGACACTTAGGCCATTCTGGACTTGTGTCAAAGAGTCCTCAAGAGTGAAAATTAACCTCACGATGTCACAGCTCTTTGCTCAGAGAGCTGTAAATCTGTGGTCAGATTTACTATTACATATTATCTTCATAAAATCTAGGTACACGTGTATCCACAGACAGGATGCAGTTAACACAGAAATAGTATTTCAATTTGACATCTCTATGATATACAGTTAGTTGTAATATAATCTAATGATAATACGGAAATGGACCCTTTGTTGGAAAAACCTATACTAACTTTAATAAGAATTTCATTTTATACTTAAATACGATTTACTGAGTATTACTCTGTTGCTACTTAAGTTAATAAAATTTAAAAGTTAAACATTTGAAATTGTAAATGAATCTTATGATGACTCATCACTGAATGTCTATTAAGGTTTCTTCTTCATTTCTGAGGTTAGAGAGGATAAATAGATAACGGGAATAATATGACGATCATTTTGTATAACTCCAGCTTTACATTACATTGTTATTTCTGGCAGCCCAGGTTGCTGCTCTGTTTTATTTGCCATTTATTATAAGACTACACACTTGATTACCTAATTCCACAACTACCTGTGATTGCTAAGGTCCACATATATTAAAATCTATACTCCTTTGAGCAAGATGCTATGTGTGTGTGTGTGTGTGTGTGTGTGTGTGTGTGTGTATAATTTATCAAAGGCAACTGTCTTGCCATAGACTCATAAAGAAAGTATCTCCACCCCCCACCACCCCTACCCCTGCCAAAATATGATCTCCTTGGCTCTGTTTCATTATTTTTAAAATGAGGATAGTTGCCAAAAGATCTCTTAAGTTTTTGTTTTTGTTTTAGATTTAAGAATCTGAAAGTCAAATTAGAACTATCTTTTAGGACAATTTATTTGTTCTCAGGAAGTGAAAGAGTGAATAAAATGCTCTATGTGCCACAATTGTAGTTCTGTAAAAAAGGCAATGCTGATAGATATAAACAGATGTGTGTGTGTATGTATACATATATATAATGTCTATTGTCTGTGGGTCATGTTAGTCATTCTTAAACAGCTGGAAACTAAGTAGCTATAGCCCCTTTAGACAAAAAGCTGAGCAGTTCACAAAATTTTAAGTCAATGCTAAGTCATCCTAGTAGTCTGGGGATATACAACATGAATAGGCATGATCAATGCATTGAATATATTTGAAAGAGGATGTAAATGAGAATAATATCTTACAGACTCATTTTATTGTTTATTATAGTATACACAATAACTTTATCATGATAAATTAAAAACTATTCTATTACATTATGTTTAGCTATCTGTATCATTGTATGTAAGCTATATACATTTCATATAATAGTTCACATATTAAATATTTATCTTTGAAAAATTCAATAGTTTTATTTTTTTAGTATAGAATATGATATGTTAGTCACTATTTAATTTTTATTTGCTTGTTTGTACAATATCTACAGGAAACACTCCCAGCCAAGAAAATTGTGTGGATCAAGGGAGTGGCTAATAAATTTTTGAATGAATGAATGAATGAATGAATGATTGATTTTTAAAAAGCTAGTTTAGAATCTCAAAAAGTTTAACAAAACTCATTTGGTTTTAAACCAAAAAGGAAATGATGAATGTTTTTAGGTGGTAAGTTCTGAAGGAATCAACATCTCTCTCTTTAAAAGCAGACAAACAAACCCATGTGTCTAAAATACTCAATCTTTGCCTTTGTTTATGGCCCAGAAAGCTTTATCACACTATACTCTTTCTGAGACCTTGGGAAAGTCATTTGATTCTCTGTGCCTCAGTTTTCTAATATACAAAATGAGGGGATACATTTAATTGTCTCCAAGACCACTTCCCATTCTATGGTTAATTGGAAAATCATTGCATTATTTCACACTTCTGCACAAATCAGTTTGTCATGTTAGGTAGCTATTTACCCAGAGAATATTTCAGGGATTGGAATGCTGAATGAACAGATAAGTTTTTTTGTTAGGGAAAACTGAATGTCACAAAGAAAGGTTGGAATTAGGAGGCACCTTTTAGAGAAACAAATCTACCTATTGTGAGCACCTACTCTATCTTCAACAAATGTGTATTAAGAACTAGTTATGAGCCTCCAACCGTGATGAGCTATGTTAGCAGCATGAAGGAGAAAACAAGAATGCATTCTTACTCTTCAGGAGCCTATTACGGAATTGAGGAAGACAGCTGTCTCACAGCTTTTGGATAACTAAACAGGATATAAATAAACACTTATCACATCACTAATTTACCTGCGTAAAAGTACTTGGGGGAGGAAACATGTATGTGAATGCTTTATATAGGAGCCAAGTCATAATATGGTTATGTGTTAAGGTGAGTGATACAAATAATTAGAGCCGTTGGGAAGATGAGACTGAGCAAGTCTTTAGGAAAACATGGATGCAGCTCTACAGGCTTGGCAGATATTTGCCCTTCCTGTAGTTGGTGTGGATTCTAAGAAGAAAAAGAGTCATTTTTGAAAAAAATATTTTGCAATTAAAAGGCAGTGAAATGTTTTATTCACTGATATATATGATGCCATGTTTTATTTCTTTGTAAGTCTTAAAGCAATCCGTCAGACTTGTGGATAGAACGCTTCTCATGAATCCTTTAAATTTTGTTAACTGCAGATCTACCAATGTCCATTTAAATTTTCTGAGAATGTAAGATCTTTGGAAGACATGAGACTTTGGAAAGGAAGGGAAGAAGAAGGAGGTGTGCCCAAAGGATTTATTGTACCATTTTACAATGCAGAGGCCAGCTGTTTTGGAACTAGAATAAAAATGTAAATTATCAAAGGGGAATAATGAGAGCCATTCCTTTAAGGCAGTGCCCAGTACAATCACATAAGAAATGTGTTTGGGGAGATTTTTACTATGCAAAAGTCACAAATGATGAACTGAAAGGCTGCAAGGGAAGTGATCTACAAGGAACTAAATGGACACAACCCGCAGATTGTCTAGTACTCTGGGCGGTTGAATTAATTGAGGAATAGACCTTCAGTTCTGCTGGGACCGAGTCCAAATCACAAGATAGCTTAAGAACTCACTGCATCAGTAGCATAGCAAGACTGTACATTGATTGAACTACAGCGCTGGCATGAGTTGCATTTCAATTCATGTGGTTTTATGAATCACAACAGAGGTCGAGTACAATGTAGACAGTCAGTGGGAACAAAACAGACACAAGGGAACAAAATGGAAAGATTATATATGAGCTTGGTCAGGATTTTCTATATTAACTATAGGACGAAGAATCCACGGAAGCTTTCAAATTCAAGGATTTTCCCAAATAAATGAGTTTTTATTATATTTTTTAAGTGCTTCAGAAAAAGTCCAATGGACTACGTAACTCACACAGGTTTATGTTTATTCGAACTAATCTTCTAATCCTAATAGTTAATGTCAATCAGACCTCATGGTTCTATAATGAAAAAATCAAATATCAATGAGGAAAATAAAAATGTAAATATATAAAATTTATAATTGGATTTTACACAAATTTTGAAAGCGGGGGAATAAAACAATTTTAAATTCTAAAATTTTGGGATACGGGGGCCTTATACACATTTCCTTGAAACACCGATCAATGATTTTGCCTTTTATATGAGGAAGACAGCTGTCTCACAGCTTTTGGATAACTAAACAGGATATAAATAAAGTTTTTATGGGCTCGTGAATAGTTTCTGTAAGTGTCCAAACAGCTAAAGATCAGATTGAAGTTAATTCCTGAAATAATAAAGGGGTTTGATTGATTGGCAAATGAGTATTTAATTACCAACTTAAATTTTGGCACCCCAGTCCCCCACACTGTTTTGTTTAGGTCCATGACTTTTTCTGTATACACTCTTGCTGGTTGATATATTCCATTTGCAAAGCTTTAACAATGACCCGTATTCTGATAACTCTGTAATTTGTATCTCCAGTTTGGGCTTCCTCTCTGAGAGTCAGACTCATATACCCCATTGTCTGCCAGGTGGCTTTACCTTGATTCTGTAGGCACCTGAAATTCAACATGTTTATTATGAAACTTATTTCAATATCCATCCTGCATTCCTCTTAAAGTCCCTGTTTTAGATAAGGGAACTGTTCCAAGTCAGAAACCAAAAGTTACCCTAGTCTCCTCATATATCTCCCAAATATACATGTCTTTACATTTTGTTCATCTCTACTCTCAATGAATTGGTCCTCTGAAATACAGCAATTGATTTCCTGCCTCCAGTCTTTTCCCATTAAATACAGTCTTTATATGAACCCAGGTGGTATATCTAAACTGTTTACCTATCCAGCTCACTCTTCTGTTCAAAATCTTTTCTTCTTTGACTTTTTAACAAGGCTAGAAAGCCATGCAAATCTGTAAATATGCTATCTCTTCAATCTTATTGTCAACCACTCCCTGCCTATGTTTTTGACCTTCCTCAAAACTACCAAACGACTGTAATTCTCTACCTTTTACTTGCTCTATTCTTCCCATTGTAGGTTTCTTCCCCCATGACTAACTGCTTTTCATCATTCAAAACCAGATTAGCTTTTGTATTTCTCTCTCTCTGAATATGCTTCTTGAGGGAATGAACTCTCCTGTTCATCTTTGTATACTCTATAACTTTGCAGGCTGTCTGGCATATACTACACATAACTCAGCAATTATTTGTGGAACTGAACAATGCTGGTTTATGGATCTGTTTAGCTTTTTGCTATTGTTTACTTTGGTTACATGGATGTATATCTACTGCATTGAGTTTTCATCCAGGGAGCTAATTTCAGTTGAATACTTTGGTGTACCAAGTATTTTTATCATGCTCCCAATCTCTTCACCGTCCACGGCCAAAAAGCAGTTGTTTCATTTTTGTACCCAACCCTGGGTAGGCTCTGAGCCTCAGTTTTTTCACCATAGATGGTTCCAATCTCAAAAGGGTTCTCGTGAGAGTTAACTGTGACAGAGAGCTAATCTGAGGCACAGCATTAGAATTCAATAAGTATTCAGTGAGTTTTTAGAAAAAATTGAAGAATCATAACACTTTTTGAATTGTTTTATCACAGCTATTGGAAAATAAAGGAAATTAGGACCTCCGACTTTAAGCCTTTCTTGGGAACTAAAATATGAAATTTATGTGTCTATCACATTAAATATTTCTTATTTTTATTCAAGGATTAATTATATTGCTGTCTCACTGAATATGAAAATTAATAATTTATGCCTAAATATTTAGTGAACATTTTGCAATACTAATTAGTATTTTGTAATTAAAAGTTTCAAATTACATGCTACTTGGGGCTGTCAGGTCAAATATAAACATACATTCCAATTAAATCTAGCCAGTCAGTATTACATATGGTGAGGCAGAGCCATTGGTCTAAAATTAGAACTCAAACTGGGTTGATACTTTTAATCAAGATCTTAAGTAAATTTTTGATTGCAGGTTAATAAAATTACTTTAAAATAGTTTGTTAGAGGGAAAATAAAAATTAAAGCATAATTCAGATTCCATTACAATAACTTCTACATTAGTATGTAAATAACTTAATTAACCCAGAGTTTAATTATAATGAATTTTTTTTTCAAACTGAGTCATCATTGAAACTTAGTTTGCTATTCAAATATCCTTTGAAGAAATGTGAGAAACATTTGCTTTCTGCATTAGAAATTTTTAATTGGGAACGATTTTTAAAACAGCATATATTTAAATACTAAAAAATTTTATAAAATGCCACACTTTCAGAAAAGTGTTTGGTCGTTACATTTAAAAATGCATAAATCACTGCGATAATGAATGGGTTACCACATTAATCTGAAGATGTTGATCATTTAAGTTTGAATGCAACATTGTTTTTGCCTGATTCTGTAATCAGCAAATTTCCCAAGAACTATATGGCTTTAAAGCCTTTGGAATTAGAAAATAATATTTCTGGATCATTCATATTTGGGTTTATAATCTTTGAGAATATTCAGATTGTGATACCTCGTCCGTAGTGTCTAGTTAGCTTCACTTAAAAATGGTTCCTACAATTAAGAAATTTTAAAAATCACTAATAAAGCACAATCCTATTCTAGTACATCTAATAGTCAAAAGGAGCATTAATATATTATTATTTTTAAGCTCTCTCGAGAGATTTATGTTTACGCTTTATATTTTATAACACTGATTATGAGATACATAATACAAATCACTAGGCAGTGGCAATAGTGAATATCAGATGAAATTAAAAACTACATCATAATCATCATTCAGAATAGATTGACAGGGTGTCTGGTTTCAGTGTTTGGGTTTTCTTAAAACTTTAAAGCTATGTGTGGCACAGATTATTTAGCAGAGAAATTACAACACATTTAAAACATGTAACCAAAAATGTGGGTGGTGCCAAGAGGAAATTGGTGCTTTTCTTTCTTATGGAAAAGCAAAAATTACTCAGAACACGAGACCCTGCTGGGCACATAGATAGTCTGCATTAAGAGAGTAGGATGTCATTTTTATGTAACATCTTAACTGTGATGACTTATTAAATATGATCAAGAAAATCATGTTCTACCAAGAGGACTAAACTTGAGAATAATAATTAGCATTGGCAAATCATTCAGCCACCCACATCTTCCAAGAAAATTACTCATAATAGCAATCTTACATTGAAGCATTAGCAGCATGTTTTAATAATATGTGGGATTAAACTCCACAAGGAAACATAGCAGTTCTTTTCTTTTTGTCTGTAGACCATAAAACATATTGTAAACTAAAGAACAAAAAAGCCACTTGTTTTTTGACAATCATAACTTAAGTACCTGCTTCCTGCCCATTACGAAATACCATCAAAAAAATCAGTATTCCATCACAATATTCATCTGTAAGATGCCAAATGCCCAAATAATAGAATATATTTAGATTTGATGGGTAATTGTTTAAAACTTTTCAATTTAAGGCCATCATATAGTTATAAGCTTGACGTGTTTTTAGAAAAGTAATTAAGAAAAGTGTCACTTTTCATATATTTTCTCACTTTTTTATTGACCACAGTTCTTATTGATTGACTAACAAACCTCAAATATAAAAGTAAAGGAAACTTTAATAGACTGCTGAATGTGGTCCTGACATACCATTCCTGGTTTCTTTAGATTCATGTAGGCCTTTAGTCAACAGTTTGATTATAGTTGTGTCCAAGGGTCTATCTTGGACTTTTTCCCCTCCTTTGATTTAGGTTTAATGTTTCATTGTCTATTTTATGTTTTATGTATTCATTGAAAAAGTAAGATCCCAGGGGTAACTTGGATATATTTACTCTTCCTGACACCATCACTTTCAGTTTTTAAAAATAATAGAGTTGCTACATTATATCATTTTTGAAATGTTGGATATTTAATGAATAAAAGTGAAACACACTTTAAATTTACAGGGGTAGAAAGGTTTTGACATAGACAGTCAACCTAGAATGAATGAGCCAAGAGAAACGATTTTATAGTAATAACAAAAGCATCTAAAATTACGTTATTAAAATGGGCAGGAAGGAATGGTGATTCCAGCTGTTTTATCTCTCAAGTTTGAATAAACAGACCTTGGTTTTCTCAGATCCTGGGAATTTTTTTTTTTTTTTTAATTTGTGGAACCAATACCAGAGAGAGTAGAACAACCTGCCACTTCACACTATCCTGCCACTCTAGCTAAGTAGAGTAAATTCTGCAGATTTTGAATCCCTTGGCCCTCTATTTAAATTTAATTAGACCATGCCAAGTTCAGATACAAAGAGCTGTATTCATTTTCTAAGACTTCAAATGTTTCACAGTGTCAGTTGGATAGCAGATATTTCCCTAGATCTTACCTATCTAGATACTCTAAGTATTTTAAGACTACCTAGGTCCTCTAAGGCCAACAATTCTTCTTCCTCTATTTTTTTTTTTTTTTCAGTAAAGCTTCAGCTTGCCACTGCCCTTCTGGAGCTAGTAGATGTCCAGTAAAGAGCTAGAGGAATACATTGGGACACCAGAGTAACTGACCTGAGTTGTACATGGACCTGAGACTGTGGCCTTCCTCAGTGTGTAGACTGACACCTTCGACTCCAAGTGGGCCTTCGGTACAGTGTCCTCATATTCCTCCAGTTCAAAAACCACAGCCATAAGCACCAGTAGTATGCAAAGCCTACCACATTTTCCAGAAAGACCAGTGTAATGGGTTGAATAGTGGTCCCCCAAAAGACAAGTCCATGCCCTAATCCCTAGAACTTTTGAATGTTATCATATTTGGGGCGGGGAAGATCTTAGAAGATGTAATTGAGTTAAAGAACTCTAAATGAAGATATCGCCCTGTATTATCTGGATGGGTCCTAAATCCAATGACGAGTATCCTCATAAGAGACACACCGGGGAGATTTGAGAGACAAAAGAGAAGGCCAGGTGAAAATGGAGGCAGAGATTGGAGCGATGTAGCCACAAGCCAAAGAACACCAATAGCTAACAGAAGCTGAAAGAGGCAGAATTTTCCCTAGATATTTTGGAATTCTGGTCCTCAGAACCATGAGAGAAGAAATTTCTATTGTTTTAAGGTACTAAGTTTGTGGTAATTTGTTACAGCAGCCAAAAGAAATTAATACAACCAGTGAAGACTCTGGAGTCTCTGTATATGGTAAAGGGATGCTGTTCCATTAATCCTTGAGAAATAATAAAAGTAGGCATTATTAAGAATTCTGGTTTGAGAGGCATATAAGAGGATGGCTTTCATCTCTCTGAGCTAGGGTATAGACTATCATCCACTATACTCTGACTATCAGGATATAACTGGTACTCTGTTTCTTATGTAGAAGCACATATAGTACAGGTCTCTCAAGTTTAAAGGGTCAGGAACAATCTGACATTGGTTTAAATAATCATCTGCTAAGTAACCCTCACAGGTTAGCAAAATCACTAAGAATGGTATCAAGAAGTACATGGCTGCCCTCTCCCCAAAAGCAAGTGAGGGTGTCCCCCTGAGATTCTCTAGAAGAATGATATTGCTTCTTTCCCTAGCCGCATAAAGTTTTAGCAAGAATTTCTCCATACAAATAGTTTTACTAAGATGCTAGGGAAGGAGAATTCTGTAGCTTGGGGTTACGGATCATAGTATACTTCAACACTAGCAAAGCTGAAAAAGTAAAAACCTGAGCTCGAAGAGACCAGTGTGATCTAAACAGGTGGTTTACAGAGACCCGACTACCAAAATTTCAGTGGTTCGAGGTATATTGGTGGGCTAGTATTTGGTAGTTCCATGAAAGTGGCCTATTGCCTACAACCAAACTTGAAGGTTTGTGAGCTACTAAAAAGCCACATTTTTACAAAATAGAAAGTTCATGATCAATTGAATGGACTGTCACTTGGAGTCGAAGGTGTCAGTCTACACACTGTCAGTCTCACATCTAACTAGGATAAGTCTTGAACCTACTTCCTTTAGGTCTACTTTGATTTAGTTCCTGATTTTTTTTCTAAGGATTAGAGAGCTACCTAACTTCAGTGCCTTGGCCTAGAGAGGCAAGTGGAGAACCAATCATTAGACTATATATCCTTGAGTTGTATGTATTTAACAGTGTATCACCTAGCACACTGGCTGGGTCATAGTAGGTGTTTAATATTTTTTTTAAAGAAAGAAGGAACAATATGGTCAGAAAATTGTTTCAGGCCCAACAGACACAAACTTTTAGGAAGGTACATACTGTCATGTTTCTTATTCCAGAACTACAGAAATACTTTTGAGAAGGACTGATTAAAAAAAAACTGGATTTTCAGAGAATGCCCTTTTCTCTCCTCATTATATAGCCAAACCCTGTATTTTCATTTCAAGTCCCACCTCTTCTATCTCGCCTTCCCATCTTCATAGTCTATACCAATGATCTCAAAATCTTTTAATAGCATACCCTATTACTAAGAATATTGAACATACTACCTTATGACAGATGGCACTATGTGTTTCAAGTACAGACATATTGCTATCGAGGATACTAAAATTCAGATCAATCCTTAATATAGTTTTATTGTAATTCAACTAATGAATTTGTTTACTATATTTTTAAAAGTTCTTTAGATCGAACTGTTATATAATTATAAATATAGAAATTAAAAAGGGTGAGTTAAACATGAAATAGAGAATTTTTTTTCTTACAAATCACAATGGTGTCATTAACATCTCAAAGAAATATAATTTGAGTGAGTTTTATCATCAGTGATATTGGATACAATTCTATATTGGAAATAATCTTGATTTCCGATCCTTTGACTTCTTGTCAGATGTGTATAGGCTTTTATTGTCTTTATCTAAAAAGATTCTGTTTTGAAGGGTAGAGACACTGTTTTATTGCTTTTTTCCCCCTGTACTTTAATAGTATTCACTTTTCTTCCATTTGCTGTTTCTTTATAGAGACATTTTAAAGTCATTTATCCATATTGTAACAGAGAGTTTAAATGAAAACCTCCTATCCACTGACCCGGGCACACATAAACTGTTATACATTGTAATAAGCCGAGAGCAAGGAGCAGTGGAGACTTCTCTTTCTCCCTTTATTAGGGACCCTGTAGTCATCTGCTAGATAGCTCACTTAGCCTTCGTAACATGTGGCATTTGTCATATAGTTTAAGCAAAGGCTCCAGTGTCAGTTTACATATTAAATATTAGTAACATTTCATTTTATTTTTCTCCTTCGGAAAGGATTATAAAGATAATTTCTAGCATTAACTTCCTATACTGCAACAGAGACCACATAGTTTTACTACATTACTTTGTACTTGAATATCTAAAATTTTTCATTATTTGTCTTTGAGTATATTTATATTATATTCCTCAGAACATGGGTAATGAAGATGAAGTTCATGTCTTCATGTACTTCAGTATCCTACATATTATCCAAGAGCATCTCGTAAATAGCTAATGCTTAACTATTTGAGTAAGGACTATAGCTAATTGGAAAGTCCTATTGGTCTATGATTTTTTTGGATTCATTACAGTGATTTTGTTTTGATTCATTACGATGATTTCATCAGCCTACTAGGAATCACATCAGTGCAGCTTATTAAAATGGGCAATATTTTAGATCACATGAAAAAAATATTTGAATTGTATTGTAAACTGTAGGCTGCTATATAATAGCTATAATTATTAGAATTTCTAAGTTCTTGTGAAAGAGTATTCTTGTCTTTCAAAGCTTTTAGCAAGGTTCAGTTTTACCTTTTATTTCCTCTGCTGAATATGTAAGACAATATCCACTGGACTGGTATCCTCAGGGACATAACTCAAATCTACGTAATTTGAATCTGAACAACTGAGTTACTTATACACCGATACTGCCATGATATACTCTTTTATACTGAAGGCTCTTTAAAATGAAGTTGGACTGTGTTAAAGGAAAAAAAATTATATAAAAGATTTTTCATTTAGTCCTCATTCCAATTGACTCCCCACCTTTCTCAGTACTGGTGAGGGGGTGAGTGTGAACCCAGAGTCTACCCCATCCAGGTTCCTATTCTCTCTGGCTTCCTGTTGGATTCAGCCAATGGGAAGCAAGAATAGGTGATCGGCACGTGGGAGAAGAATAAAGCTAGGTATTTATCTTGTCCCACCCGCACTCCCTCCCTGTCTTGTTGCTAAGTTTCCCACCATGCCTGTGTCTCTCTGGTGGGCAACATAGGCCTCCTTCCTTGGCTCTAGCCCTTGTGGGGTCAGTTACATAATTCCTTTCCCTTGCTTCCATGTCTCAGGGATGATAACAGCTTCTTATTTTTCTAGTCTCTGCTTGCTGTAACATTCCTCATTGGTTTCCTTAACTTTATCCATACCTCCATAAAAGATTCCCTCATCGAAACTGAACTTTTCTGATTGGACCTTGACAAATACACACGCTGAACAAGATTGGAGAGTTTAATACATATCTTCAGCAAACTTGCTTCTGGATGTATGTAGGCACAGCTGTAGGAGGCTAAGAATAGCTCTGTCCACAGCATCTTTTTTTCTCAGAATCTTCACAATTCTAAACTCTGTTTTTTTGGGCTCACTAAGTACTTTATCTTTAGGTGCCGGCTTTTCTCTTGCAATCTAATCCTCTCCCTACTCTCAGAAAGAACCTGATATTAATCTGTAGTTACCCTTGTTACTTGACCACATAGTATTTTAGAATTGCTGAATTTTAGAGACCTGTACTTCAGCCTAGAATTCATCTTTTCAGCCTTCTCTCCCTAATTTTACATAGAAAGACTGAATCATTGTTAATGGAATTTTAGGCAGCACTGAGTTGATGTGGAAGTTTTTAAGGACCCAAACGGACATCTTGAAATCAAAATAGTTCTATTTGCAAGTCTAGCTTTCAGAATAAACCTGATCGTTTCTTTAAGGTTAGGAGTAGGAAAGGTATGAAGTGACAGTCTAGATACATTTCTCCTCAAGGGATGGACCTGTGATCCCTAGAAGCAGACACAGCAGGGGGAGGGTTGACCTATATGCAAATGCTAAAGACCTATTTCTAGGAGCTATTTGGTTTCCCCAGCTTCTTCAGGAGATAAAACCCACTTTTATCTAGTCCCCTGGCAGGTCCTTTCTTGAAAGGCGTTCAATTGAGAACTCTCTTCTCCCTTTTTAAGCATAGATCAGTTTCTTTTTTTTAATCCAAGGACCTCATTATACATTTTGTATTTTCTCGCACACCTGGAAAAAAAATGCGGTATTTTAGTATCCCTTTATGATATCCTGAGATATATCCCTATGTATCTATTTTTTTCTACCTCTGATAATGACATTTCTGAAAAAGTACATCTTCAGAATGAAATTCATTAGTTGAATTACAATAAAACTATATTAAGGATTGATCTGAATTTTAGTATCCTCGATAGCAATATGTCTGTACTTGAAACACATAGTGCCATCTGTCATGATATTCCTTCTTCCCTTCAGTTCTTAGCCTGTATGAACACCTCATTACCAGCCAATAATTTTCTATGCAAGTTGCAATGTGGAAGGAAGTAGAGGGGAAGGTTTTAATATCTTACCTAAGTACTTTCGCTGCAACTTTATTCCATTCTTTTATTTTATAATCAACAGGGATACACGTAGCTGGTCACCATCCTCTCTACAAGCACTATTGATCTTTTCTGCATATAAATAATAATTTACATCTATCCATTTTTTTCCCTCTTCACTATAACAGAAATTGAGAATATTTAGCCTTAATCTTTATTTTTTTGCTCATAATTCTGGTGCACCCCTACAACTGTTTTCTTCATTCTTCTTTGTTTTCTCCTGCTTATCTATATTTCGAAGATAGACTAGCAAAGAAATGAATTTTGTGGCTTATATAAAAACACATTTTAGACAGAGTGGAAATGCGCCTTATGATCTTTGTGTTTTATACTCTGTTATTACATCTCAGAATGACAATATAATTGTAGTAATGTTGTTGTTCTTTTGGGGAACAACTGTCTTAACCCCCCGATATTTCTTTGCTTTAATGATGTGTAATCAGCTGTTATTCACCTCGTGTTTCTGCTTTTGTTTAAGAAATTAATGACAGACCGGCTACAATAATAATAGTTTGACACTTTGCTTGGCATAGTCAATACTATATTAGTCAGGTTTCATGTGTTAAAAATGCAGCTTTTTTTCCCTCCTAGGAAATAAAATATCATACTGATCACTTAATATCAAAATATTTTAGGATTAGATGTACAGTTTTAATAAAGAACAATGCAGCATGACTATTTAAGATAGGCCGGAAGAGAGTTAGGTTCACATTTAAATACCTATACTGGTTTTATTTATTTTCCAAAAGAGGAAAACCTAAATCATCCCAAACATTTATGTGTTCGTCTTACATTGAAAGTCTTCCAGTTAAAGAGATTCCATACATTCTCTTAGTAACCAAAATTCTTATTTAGAATTTTTTTTATATCACTAAATTGGTTTTTTTCAACCAAAGTCTTCCCTGTTCTGTGTTTACTCAGATGGAGTGTCATATCACGTAATGCAATGTTTCTAACATGAGTAATTGTCTCGATGTGGGCATCATTAGCATTCACAGATGGGACTATATAGTCACCCTTCTGGAATAAAAGAAAAATAGAGGGTAAGTTTTAATGCTGTTAGCACAGCCCAATAGTGAGTGAAAAGCTCAATCCTGAAATCAGAAAAAAGAAATTATATATTTGTCTTCATGGTAAGACAGGAGGACTATATTAATCTGAAATTAATATGTTAGAAAATCATCAATATATTTACCGAGTACTGAATATCTTAATAAATCCCATGTGTGGCAAAATCGAAACCATCTGCTTTAAAATATGCAATATGTAATAATTTTTGTAGCATGTAATATATAAATATGTGATAATAGCTAATATTTACGTACTACACTGAAGGTTAAGTATGTGCCTTGCACTGAGTGTGTGACCACCTTAACCGCAATTAATATTTACTGCTTTATTGTGTAAAAATGTATTTCACATACATTATTTCATTGAAAGTATTCAATTGCATTCCTTCATTTTACAGATGAGGACACTGAGAATAAATCTTAAAGAGCATGAATGGTTTGTCTGTGGCAGCTGCTCAGATTAGCTTTTACATGGTATTGGCTCATCTTTCTACACTTTACTGAGTCTTAAAATCCTCCTAAATTATCCAACACCTAGTCTGGCGATGTACTTGTTGACATAAGTATCTCAGCTAGGGAGCAATGTGCCAGCCATTAGGAGATGATTGCATACATGTACAAAAGAACCCTATGTCATTACCAATTTTTGGAAGCAAGAATGACATAATACAACAAACTGATGAGGTCTACAGAAATTCTTTGTTTAGGTTTTTTTGAATGAGTAGGATACTATAGTGGAAAGAGTACTGAATGCATGGTCAATATATAAGGGTTTCACCTCCAACTCTCCTACTGTGGAGTTCTGTGACCCCCAACATTTAACTTAATCTATCCGAGCATCAAATATCTCATCTGTTAAAGAAGATGAGTCTATCCACTCTGTATACTTCAAAGGATTGTTGAGAAGACCCAACTCAATGCAGCATATCAAGTCCTTTGAAAACTGCAAGATGCCTGAGAATTGTTCTGGAGATGAGGGATGGAGATAGGGGTCAAGGTTATGTCAGGTTGTGTCCTATAGATATAGAGACCGGAGTTTCATCGCTACTTTTGCTCTTCTTCTTGAGTTAGGATGGTCCAAAATGAGTTACAAACTATGTGCTGCAATATGCCAATGTCCATTTCAACCATTCAAACAAATTACAGCTGTAAAAGAAGTCATCTCTGTGGCATGTTTTTTCTTGCCTTTGTTGGGACTGGCATATTTGTGTGTGTGTGTGTTTTTTTAATTTAAAAAGGTCACACTGTGTAAACACTACTGGTTATTAGTGTATCTTAAGCTTTAGGATAATAATACAAATAAACAGGTAAAATCTTTCTCTCTGACAGAAGTCCCTGCTGTTAAAATGCCAGGAATCCCATTTAATAAAATAGAATCATTGTAAAAGGCTTGGCTTGACTCCCAGAACCCAAGGTTCCCCAGTGAGAAACCACCTGTTAGTAAAGTTTTCATCTCACTGGGTGGAGTCATAGAAGTATGTAGATTATCTGGAGAAAGCAACACAAAGGATCTGGAAGGAAATTACCTTTCCCAAATAATTCAAAGACTGTATAGTTATACCCCTGTTAGATGTTAAGATGCATTCCAGCTATATCCTCTGTTGATTGAAACTTTTTAAAAAGAGGTGGAACAAATATTGAAAGCAAAGGAAACAGGGAAACAGATATAAATTAATGCCAATAAAAATATGGTCCATACAAAATCATTTAGTAACTAGAGCTTACTCTAACTATGGGATCAAGACTGCCCATTGAGAAATGATTGGGATTGGCCAAGGGGATGGATGACTGAATTTGAGTAATAAAACCAGTGGGAGTTTGAGAATGCTGGAAGGTATTTTGAATCACAAATTTCTCCCAAAGTCTATTTTGTTTACTTATCACAATAGTAATTCATATAAGTACTACTCTATAATCCCAGACCTGAAAACTTTAGGCCCTAAATCGCACAGGCTATCACCTGCACATCAGAAGTCCCTTGAAGGTGTATGATGCATACAGTGCTCCTTCTATCTGCTTGAGAAGCAGAAGAGAGAGGATAGTGGCTAAGAACATAGGATCTAAAGTAGCTTTGGATAAGTTATTGAATGTTTTCATATCTTAGCTTTCTCACATGTCAAATAGAGATAATACACTTATCACATAGAGCTGTTGGGAAGATTGCATGATTCAATACATTTAAAGGACTTGGAATAATTAAAATTAATGTTATCTGACAATTATTGAGCAAGATTGAATGACAAGCAAATTTAAATAAAGCTATTGCAATTTGTGAAATTCACATTACCTTCATAAAACATTTTTATTACTTTTCAGTGTTCTGGGCCCTTTCATTACCAGTCTTTATGAAGTAAGTGATTAGAGCATGACTTATGAGGTCAAACTGCTTGTGTTTAAATAATAGCTCCACTATTTATTAGCTATAATCTTGGATAAGTTGCTTAATCTCTTAGGCCTGTTTCCTCATCTGTAAAATTAGGATGATAAAAATCATGGAGCTTTTTGTGCGTGTGTGTCTGTTAAACGATGAGAAAATGAGGTAAGACATGGAAAGCCCTAGAACAGAGCTCGGCACATGCTAAGCGCTCATCCAATGGCTAACTATTATCATTTTTTTCCTATGCAGTTTCTTTCTCTCTTTAACTGTGACCACAAGATACTCCTCTATTATCTACAACTTCCCTAATGTTCAAGACCGAACCTCATCTAAGTAGCAAGGCACAGGACCATCTCTTAAGTCATCACTTTATGTCTCAGTATTACATCATTCAGTCCTCCAGGCAGATACTGATTTAGTTGTCCAGCTCTCATATGAGGATTTTTAATTTGGTTCTTGATTCTGGTTTCTATTCTAGCACTCTACTGATGCTCACTGGACTTTCTTGCTTCTGGGATCCTTTAATCCTTCCCTACAGGACAGTCACATAGCTGAGATTCATTAGCAAACCTCTGATGTTCACTGTTTGGGACTTTTAGGCCCTAGTCCTGTGCCTACAGGATTGCACTGGACATCCCATAGGTCTTAAATCCATTATGTTTGACTAGTCAGTGGAACCTCTATTCTTATACTTGAAACCCTGCCATTTCTGTGAAGAGTCTGTCCAGGTCTTAGCACCCCCTAATCTGCCTTGCCCAATAACCGTAGCTTCAGTGAGCAAACAAGACCTGTTCTTAGATTAATTGATATTCTACAATTTCAACTTCCCTCATAAAAACAAATACTTGGAGATAAAAATAAGTAGAGCAGATTTTCTCAACTTAGACACTCTAATTCTCTTTTTTCAAAATTATATCTCGGTGTTTATAAAGCAACCTATTTTTAGTTTAAGTGTGATATTTCATTGTGTATGTGCACGCATACATGCACACATATATGTTTTCCTCAGTAAATTCTGGAATTATAACTTTCATAAACTGAGAGATAGATAAAATAGATGAAAGAAATTGGCTATCATAATATATGGAGATTAGTAATATGTGACTAACTTTGTTCTCAGTGACAGACTGTGTCAGGCTATACCTATCCAGGGGAATGTGAGTAATTTAAAAAAGAGCAAACTGGTTTTTTTGGGTGTGGATACTTGTTTTATAATGGAGATGTCAGTTTGCCCTAGAAAATCATTGCCGTGTGATAAATTGAGTGACTCAGGTAACTTAGATCCAAAGGACAAAAAATTCCAACTTCCCTTATAAAAAATTCTTTTAGGAGGACAAAAAATACTTTTAGGAGCTCTGATCTGTGTGAACTGGGAATGATTTCTCCCTTTATATTGACTCTCTTTTTTCATCTTTTAAATAATTGGTATATTTCCTTTCACCTGGTCGTGGTAAGTAGGATGTTTAATTGGGCGATTAAAACGTGGAAACTTTAAAGATATAAACTAGTTCTACTGGAAAGTAAAAAACAAATAATAAAAAACTAATTGTAATACTCCAGAAAACCTAATTATTAAATAAATTTAGTTACTAGAAAACTATAATCATTCAAAGTTAAAAAAAAAAAAACATTTGGTTAAAAAAAATTTATGCTATATAAAAGTAACCTCAAGTGGCTATTTGAGTAAAATTTAAAATGTAGTTCCTCAGTTGCATCATTTCAAGTGCTCCATAGCTGTAGTGGCCAATGGCTACCATATTAGCTCAAAAGCTCTGTTGGACAGCACTGGTTCATATATTTTCATATGGATCACTGCAGAAAGTTCAGTTCCACGTCACTGCTTTAAATAAGTCCCTTGCTTAAGATCTTTAGTTTAATAGATTCCTAGTTTAATGTTTTATTGTTTGATTCTTTTGTTTCTGATCCTCTAGTACTCCAGCCTCATCTTCTGCCACTTTCCAGATGCATCAAACCTCATGCAATTGTTGATCTTTTTTATTTGTGTACATCTCAGTAAACTGACGTATGTCATTCCCCAGGATTGCCTTTTTTCCTCTGGTTGCTTCCCATTGTTACAGTGGGATAGCCCAGCTATCACCTGGCAGAAAACTTTGCCTGTCCTTCTCTCTCTGGATTAGGTGCCCTTAGAGTCTTAGTGTCCCAATAGCACTATGCGCTTATTTATTTTGTAAATCATCACAATTGTAATTTCTCTCCTATCTTGAGTTACCTTTACCAAAAACCTGGTAACATATATTCATTTCACTTTTGATCAGTTTTTGGCAACCACAAAACTTTTGATTCTAGTTTTCTTGTTAAGGATAAATGAAAAGAAAAAGAGGAAACTAGTGTTTGGGTATAGAAAAGGCAACCAAAACGAATGGTGGATGGTTAGCTTTTTCCATGAAGCCTTATTGGGAAAGATCAATAAAACTGCAGGAAGCAAAATCAATCCTCAGAAATACACTCTAGTGCTGTCCTTGAAGAGAGGGTCTTGTGTATAAATAACAGAACTTTGCAATAGACTCAGCATGGGGAGAGCGAATGCCATGGAACCCAAATATTGGGCAGAGGTTTGGAAAAATTTAATTCAATTTCAGTTTTAACCGAAAAGGTAATCACAAACCTTTTCAAAAATGCATGCTATTTTATATTTCTGAGAGCTCAATAAAATCTAGGAACAGTGATCCAGTAGGTAGAAGAAGTCACATTCCTGTAATTAAATCAGAAAAATCATTGACCAATTAGAAGACAACACCATGCCTCTTAGTTTGGATGTTGCCTCCCACAAATGATTTGCCAATTATTTCTAATTACTACTTATTTCTAATTTGAGATCTATAAAATATCATCAATTTAGCATTTTGCTAGAGTTATATTCTTAGTTTCTTGGATTTAGTAAACATAAATACATTTTAAAGAGATTACTTAACTTTTTTCTGACACTATTTCTCTTGGTTTTAAGCTCTTCAGTTGTAAATCATAATACCATAGTGACTTTCAGGAGTCCAAACTCTAAATGAGGAAGAACTTGTGTGTAAGTATCTGTTTACTTGCCTGCTCTTTGTCAACCCCAGCATACTTTCTCTCTCTCTCTCTCTCTCTCTCTCTCTCTCTCTCTCTCTCTCTCACACACACACACACACACACACACTCATGAGCAACTTGAAGACAAAGGTGTCTTATCTCTATTATCAGCATTTATCTCATAATGGTTGTTTGATAATTGATAAAAGGAGTCCTCCTTTTAGGCAGAGCGAGATGGAAGAAAAGATGAAAACTTTTTATACTGGTTCTTTCTTTTAACTATAAGCTACCTATCATCACTTCAAATTTATTCTTCATTATGGTCTTCTAAAATTTGTTCTAAGTCATGCTATGTCTAATTTATTTCACAGAAAATAATAAAAACCAGCTTCCTACAATTTCTTATCTTTAACTGTCTCATAAAAAGTGTTCTTTTAGCAAAGTGTTCTTTTAGCGCTTTATGGTCCTTTTCTAGGTAAGGTCTTGACTTGCCCAGCCACTCAATACCTGAGAATGTTTTTCCTTTTTTTCTTGTCTCTCTGTGAGGAGAGAGCAGCTTTTAACCTGTTCTTTCCTTTTGGATTTTTAAAAGTTAAAAGCAAGACATGCTAGTTAATTAATAGTTATCATTATAGCATATATCAATGAGATACAGCCATGACACATTTAAAGTGAAAATTATAAAAATGTAGCCACGAAAAGACCAATACCCATATTTCACATATCAGGTCACTGGAATCCAGAACTCAGTTGCACAGAATCAGAGTAAAACTAGGGTTATTTCCATGATACCTTAGGTAAAACCAGGAATAGATTTCGTCTCTGATTACCTTGCAGGTCACCTACTGCAACACCATTTTTTAAAACTGATATTAAAAGAACTAATTAAAAGAGTCTATGATAGTTGTACAGTCTTTTTCCATTTTTATCTTTGTAGGAGCCTCTTTATTGGAAGTTTGAATGCTCGTCAAATACTTTTTGCCTGAGTCAAATTAGAGACGAGATCAGTGAAGTAAATAAAATGTTCAATGTAGAGATGACTTGTTTCTGAACTTTCCCTCGGTCCCTAGATATAGGATGATTTACAAGATTTCAGGCAGGCAAACATCTCCCTCATTCTGGGACATCCAATTCTCAACGTGATGAATGTGACAGGTGTTCAAACACAGCGTTTGGGAATGTTTAATGGATGACTAGGGCAAATGGGCTATGTTATTTTTTATCATGAACAAATCTGTCTACAGTAGCAAGTCTAGAATTTGAGACTGTGCTCTGTGCTATTTCAAATTTCATGAATGATTGAAAGGGCCTACTATAATAGGTTAATCGTTGTTTCTCAGTGCCAAGATAGGACTAGCTTGTCCCTTCTTGGCATGGCTTTAATTTTAGTTTTTCTGAGGAGGAAATTGTATGAGTACTTTGGTTGAAAATAATATAGGTTTCATTAAGTACTCATAACCGTCTATTCCCTACCCTTGAATTAGGGTGGTACAAATCTCTACATGTGATTACTTAAAATAATTTCAATGAACTAACTTACATTTATTCAAATTACACTGCTTACAGAAGAAAAATGATTGTGGACTGACTCTTTTGTAATATTATCAGACAATACTTGTTTGGGTTGTGGAGAATTTGAATAATCTTGAAGAGGGAAACATTTTTGTTTTTCTGAAGAACAAACATGGAAAACAGAGGTATGACTCTACAGATATTACATTGTACACTGTTGGTTGATTCCAATAGTGATCGATTAATTCTAATCCAGCATTCAGTTAACTATCCGGCATTTAGTTAATTATTTTGTATTTATCACTAATATTATAATAATAAAAATGCACTGATTTAAAAAGTCAGCTTATATTAAAGCTTATAAAGATATGGATATTAAAAAATAACTATCTGCTAATGTAACGTAAAGTCATTATGGACAACTATAAAGTTTTAGAAATATAAAGACGTAAATTCAATATGCCTGTATTATTTCCCTAAAAACTGAAACGATTTTGTAACATTTTACTTAAAATGTGTTTTTCTTTTAATTAGTGTGAGTATATGGTTTTGTTTTTGTGTGTTTGTATACTAACACACAGAAATTGTTATGATTGTGTTTGTGAGTAATTGTATACTCTTCTATACTCCACCTTTTTCATGTCATGTCATAAAATTTCTCTTCATCGATGCATACATTTTATCATAACAATGGACTATGATCATTTTCTTGCTATTGGGCACTTTAGTTATTTCCAGAGGTTATGGATTAATAAAATCATAGAGCTGTAAGGGGGTTAGAGAAGATTTAATCCAGTCCCTTTCCTTTTATAATTAGATTTTATAGTTAGGACTAAGGTCTAGAAATGTTCATTGATTTAGGGGCTATTCTATTTTCTTTGGAAAATAAATGTGAGTTATGTAATTTCAAAAATACTTTTTCTTTTTTAAAAAAGTGAAAGAAAAATAAACTAAATCAGTCAAGGCACCTTCAAGATAGAATAAAAAATGTGGATGAGTAATCTATCATTGGGGTGACTAAAATATCATTTGCTATAAATGTTTTCTTTACATTTTAAAGGTAAAATACATTCATATAACATAACTTTTGTCATCTCTATTACTGTAAGAGAGGGGTACACAAAATATGGGATTGCATGAAAATCAGAAAATGAATTTCCAGTCTACTTTCTCCAGAGTTGACTGCATAACTCTAAAGTGAGAGCATGTTGAAAAGGAAAGTTGGTTTTAAAAATTATTTCCATTCTAATAATCTAAGGCATTACTAGGAACAATAATACTTTTTCCACTCTAAGATGTAACTACATGGCACTTAATTTTATACAGGTTCCCCCCACTATCTGAAAGTAGAGTATTCTTATGAAACCATTCATACTCTGAAATGGTGTAAGGCAAAGAAGGAGTAACCAACCTTAGGACACATCTTACTAATGGATGCACCAAATAAATCAAGATAAAACAAAGATGCTCAGAGACACAGTTCAAAGTTATGGTGCCCTGATGCTGAGATGCTGAGTGTAGTTCCCAGGGAAGGAGTTTGGTGCCATTCTCACTGCTTGGGGTACAATCTGCTTCTATAACTAATTGCTGCAAAACAAATGATAAACACTATTTTCTCTTTTTGCCCTTTTTTATAAATCCTCTTTTGATTTCTTCAGGTTAATGGAAACAGGTACTAACATAGGCCTTTTCTAAAAGCTAAGTGGTGTAAAGTGAACTTTAGAAAAGGTATTTGTATTTGATACAAATATTTTTTGTATTTAATACTTGTATTTAATTTCTTATATAGTGTTTATAACACTGTAATCAGTGGCTTCCCCTTAAGTCTAAATGATAATTTAATTGGTGAATGCCATTAGGTCTAAGACACATGTCAGTTCTTGAGAGTTTTGTCTTCTCTCATTTTAATGGTGTCAGAAGTGTGATTTAAAAAAACAGATATATTAATAGATTATGCTTTATTTTCCAAGAACAGTGTGATGGTAAAGCTGAGCCTGTTCAAAGATCATGGCTTAGCACTTTCTCATGTCTACACCCAGTTAAGACTATTGGACACGGAGTCAAAATAAATGCTGGCACTTGTTCTGGACTATAAAAACATTTCCTTATCAAAGTACCTGAAGCTGTCATTGAATGTATGAATTCAAATATCAGAATTTGAACAGACTGGTTCCTATAAGAATTTCTTAACACTTCTAAAGAAATGGTACTTAGTCCAAAGAATACTGTTACAGATTTTTCTCAACTTTTTGTGGAGTAGAATTTAAGAATAAAATTAAATTCTGTCAGCTATTAGTGCCTGCCTTTGCCACCCAATGAAATGGAATCTCCAGCATTATCTCCTGATTGTAAGAGATCCCCTGTAAATAACTGTCTACATCTTTCATATTCCTTTTTTCAAAGTACGGTAATCCCTCTTTATCCACAGGGGATACATTTCAGGACCCCCAGTAGATTCCTGAAACCACACTTAATGCTCCCCCGCCATATACATACATATTTTTTCACTTAATGGAAACTAGGTACTAACAGCTTCTCTTTGACATATCTGAATTTCCAGCATCACTACTCTTGTGCACTGGGGCCATTATCAAGTAAAATAAGGGTACTTGAACACAAGCATTGCGATACCACAACAGCCTGACAGATGGCTACTAAATGAGTAATGGGCAGGTAGCATATACAGCATGGATAACTGGGCAAAGGGATGATTCATGTCCTGGGTGGGACATAGCTGAACAGTGTGAGATTTTATCACGCTATTCTGAAGGACTATCAATTTAAAAGTTATGAATTATTTATTCTTGGAATTTTCCATGTAATATTTTTGGACCATGGCTGACCACGGGTAACTGAAACCATGAAATGTAAAATCATGGATTCATCCTGAACACTTGTTTTACTGATTGTTTTTCCTAAAAAAACATTTTGGGAAGTTTGACCCTGGGTCGGTTACTTAACCTTTGTATGACTTGGTTTCCTTATCTGTAAAATGGAACTAATAATACTACTTTCTCCACAGGATTGTGGTAAAGATCACTTAAGCAAATAGAATTCCTGGCCCATAATCAATGTTCAATAATAACTACCTTTATCATGGGCTAATTAGGTACCAGGTACTTTATATACACCATCAGTGTTTGTCTTGAGCAATAAAATTTACTCATTTTATTAATGAAGAAATGTGGACTTTGAAGTGGTAACTTAATTAAGGGAAAGTAGAGCAAGGGTTCAAGCCAACTTGGTGTGACTGATTCCTTGAGCAAAATACTACACAATTCTTCCTCCATGAAAACCTTTATGGAAGGGGATTGTATTTGTTTAGCAGAAACAGAGTTGAAAAGAACTTGTTTTACTCATAACATGATAGCAAGCCAAGAAAACAGTAATGGGTCAAATTCCTGCTGTCTTCACAATAAAAGATTTACCTGGTATCTCACTGGGTTAGAGAGACTGAAGTCTTGAATAATATGTGGGATGTAAGAGAATGTTGGTCTGTGGAGTTAGGTCTCTGTGTGTCTCTCTGTCTCTCTCTTTGTGTATATTCCTCTATCTCTATCTCTCTGCCTCTATTTCTATCATCTCTCTCCTGGGTTCCTTACAAATATTCTAGCTGATAAATGACATTTTTTTTTCCCTGAAAGTTCCACTGGTTCTTCAAGCTCAGTATGTCCCAGTCGGGACTCTTCACCTCCTCCAAACCCTTTCTGACTTATCATGACCCCATTTTTATCAAGGATGCTTAATATCCACCTAGCTACCTAGACTCTGCTTGATAGGTCAAAACCTTTCCCTCACTTCTATATCTATTTGTCTAAGTCATGTCACCTTTACTTTTGCTATGTATTCATTTCCACTTTGATTTCCACCCTAATCGTTCAGTCCTTTTGTCCCTTTTATAAAAGTAATTGCATCCTCTTAACTGGAATATCTACCCCTGGCAGTTTGTCTTACATACTATTGCCAGAAGACTTTTTCTAAATTTCATCTTCAGTCCTGTTACTCTCCTAGTCACTTTCAATATCTTTCCTATCCTTTAAAAATTAATTCTAACTTCCAACAACATATGGTATTTTGCAAATATATATTTTTAGATTTATCTTTCACTACTTCCTTTTATGGACCCTAAACTTCAACCAGACTAGACTAACTCACCATTTACCACTGTTCTTTCTTCTTTACATTCTTCTCCTTCTCCCTTTGTTATGCTCCTCTGTCTGTTCTGCCAGTTAGTTACCCTTCTACCAGCCAAAATCTCATATATGTCTTATTACTAAAGCACTTGATTTCTCTGCATTTCTCCTTGAAGTAAGAATCATTCACTCCTTTTTGTCTGGATAGAAGAGGCAGGATAATAAAGAGGATACGAGCATGAACTCTGGAGACAGATTGCCAGTACTCACTCTCTGCTCTGCCGCTTACTAGCCATAAGACCTTGTGCAATTACTTAACATCTCTGTAACTCAGTTTTCACATTTGTAAAATGGGGACAATAATAGTACCTAGTTTCCTAGATTATTTTGAGGATTATACTAAATATAAAATACTTAGAACAGTTCCTGGCTCATAGGAAGTCCTGTAAAAGTTTGTTAAATAAAATAATTAAGAATTAGCTATAGTTACTGGCTTATATTCTCCTTAAGATTGATGGCATTCTATGTCACATTATTTGCACGCATTTCTTACCTCAGCCTACCCTTTCCCACTCCCAATCTTAAAATGAGATTTTGCTTTTTTACTTGTACTTGCCCATAGCAGGGCATGGTACTTGGTCCTTGAAAGAGTGAACTTTTATTTTGGCAGTCGAATAGCCAATTCTCAATAGAACTGTTCTAAGATTTGGGCCAACCTTATCTGGTCATTAATTGTGTCATATCTCTCCAAGCAAGCTAATTGAGTTTTTAAGAAAATATGAGAAGTCCCATGGAGAATTTTTTCAGTTTAGTGTTTTTCAAGCAAACAAAGGCTTAGATTCAGTTGATTAAGAGTTTATCCCTTCACCTCTCAGCCTAACAGGTTTTATGGATCTCGTGTTTTTGCAAACTATACCAACAGATAATGATATGGTACCTTTGCCAAAGAGTTTTACAGATTGAATCTAATTAGACCATGTGGATGTCTTTGATCTGAGTACATTTTACCCTCCCTTAGTAGGTAAGGAAACAGGAAACAGAGACACAGGGCAGCCAAGCGATGTGAATGGGACTCACAGCTGTTCTGACTCTGCCAGTGCCTGGGGCTGCTAACATGTGAGAGCATTTCTCTGTTGCTCTGAACTTCCAGGATATGTTGCTTGTGAATGTTCCAGGATAACATCCAAGATGATACTATCAAGACCACACTGTGAGCCACAGACTGAACCAGATCATGGAATTGTATTAATAAGAATCACTGAGAGTTAAAAGGGATCATGGATATCTTCTTTTTCAGCTATATTGCATGAATTCTGTTTTAACAAATTTATGATCTGAGCTTATTCAACCTTTATTATGTTAGGAAACTCATTATCTCTTAAGTTGGCTCACCATAGTTTTCTCATTGCTAGAAAGAGCTTAGAATCAAGCCGTAGCTTGTCTTGCACTTTTGATTCATTAGTTCAAGTTCTTCCCATAACTACCCATGTTCTTCTACAGGATGGCTGTTGCAGGATGAGAAGAAAGATACCATGCCCCTTCTCCGAAGCTCCTTCTCTAAGCTAAATATCCTTAGTTCTCTCAGATGTTTCTAATGTGACACAAACTTTCATATTTTAAAAACTTCCTTTTTGACTATACTCATGTAAGTATATGCAAAGTATACTTTTTTTTAGTAGGTCACTAATAGGCCCTACTTTCTTTTCTTCTTCATCTTCTTAAGAAGAGAAAAAGCAGTGGTATGCTCATTCCATTCTTTATCCTTTCTCTGCTTTCCCTCAGTACCTGCTGCTTCCTCCCTTCATTTTTTTCTCCAATCAACTTCTTTATATCTCTCTGTCTCTGTATCTCTCTCTCTCCAATGTCTTGGTTCCTACTCAGGGTAAGAATTGCCTAAGCAAATGTAGCTAATGCTTGCAGACTACTGTAAAAACAGTTTGCCTTTCAGCTGTCCACACTAAGATTTAACTTTCAGTATTGCCACTTACTAGCTATATCACCCTAACTCAGTGTGCTTCCATTTCTTTACCTGCAAAATGGAAAATTAAATTCTTTTCTCATTTGCAAGTGGTGACTATTAAATGAAGTGGTAAATGTGAAAATGCCTGGCTCATAATCAGTGCTCAAGAACTATATGTTTCCGTTCTACTGTGGGTCTACGTTCTCAAGAGCCCACCTACCGGATTTATTATAGTTTGCTGCATCAAACACATATGTTTGCTTTCAGACCTAAGTCATCTATATTTTTTTATACAGCAAATCTTAAGCGTTCGAAATTAGTATAGCATGTTTGAATTTAAACACTTGTAATTGAAAGAAGTGAAAATCCAAACAATGCTCTGGGTGAGGCAAATGATCATTGGAAACAGCTTGTCACGTAGATGAGCAATGCCCTTTGGCATTGTTTTAAAAGCAAAGAAAGAAATGATTTTACATATGGCAAAGTGCTCTTGTATATTTAACCAGCCAGGCATATTATTAATGTGTCTTCTTTAGGAGTTTGAGCTTGAGCTAGACTGTAATTACACATACTTTTTCCTCCCTTGCAGGCTTCTCTTCTGCCCTGTTTAGAAAAGAAATTTAGTAAAATAAATTTTTTCTTCAATAATTCTCCTTTCCTTTCCTGTGGTTCCCCCATCCCCTTTAAAACAAATATGCCACTGAACCATAGTTGGTAAGAGCAGGACCTAATCAGAAGAAGCCCTGCCTTCCTCACCAACAGTTTGTCAGCCTGACTCCCATCAACACCCTGGGCTGTTCTGTCGCCATCATGGCTCCCTTACACAATGTGCTTTCAACTTTGAAGTTTGCTCAAGGCACCGAGTGTGGCTATACTAACTCTGGTTCGTCTTCTCTTCAGACTAAGAAACCTGGGCTCCAAAAGTGAATACTGAAAGGGAATACCTTCCTAAGGGCAAAAACCACTTGCATATATTTATTTATTTTACCTAATGAACGCAAAGTCTTGCTTCGAAAAACTGCAGTGACCTGTATCAACTGATTTCGCCACATCATCAGCTCCACCCACCCTCCAACTCGTCTTCCATGTTGGACGAGACAAATCTTGTGAAAACACAAATCTACCAGTACTTGTAAAGGTCTTTAGTGGCTTCCTCTTTGTCTGCTGGTACAAATACAACTCTTTCTATGGCTTATACAAGGTTCTACGTGGTCCGACTCTCACCTGTTTCCCTAGTTTCATCACACCCACTAGCCTCTGCTTCGCCAAATTTTACCTCAAATGTGCCTCGTTTCTTTTTTCTTAGGTTATATGCACTTTCTTCTGGTTAACTCTGATTCATCCTAGATGTTCAAGGAATCTTTACTTGACAGTTTTCATGTTCCTTTGCCTCAGAACACTTAGTTTTTAATTATTTTAAAATTGCCTTAAAATAATTATTAATACCTGTCTCCCCTACTAGATTATAAGCCCTTTGAGAATGGAAACTGGGTCTTGTTTTGATCACCATTATATCCCCAGTACCTAGCATGGTGTCTGGCACACAGTCCCCTGTAACTATTGAATTAATAAAAGTAGGAGCTGCTATGAAAGGGGAGGGATTTTAAATGATTGTTGATCACTAACTGTTCTAAAATTCTAGGTGAATTTGTTAATGGAGGTTAGTATCTCAAAATTATTTACTAAAAATTTTTAAAGGCAGTGGGAGCTTTGTAGCCAAATAGTTAAATAATTGGCCTCATGCTCCTTCTCTTTATTTAACAAAAGAATCAAGAGGGAGAGAAAAGAGCATTTTACAAGGAAGCCCACTTTTCTTCATTGGATATATGTTATTACCTCAAAAATATTTTTCATGCTCATTTTCTGGCTTTAATAGTCCTACCAGAATCTCATGCAAATGAGATTGCATTTTCACTGCAGCATTTAAAAGAGGAATATGTCAAATTTTATGGTTAAAAGGGGTTTCAAAGTCAGTGGTGTTGCCGTTTCCCCCCAACCCCATTTAATTCTAATAATTTTCCATTAGGGTAAATATACTAAATTTGTTATGAAGAGCATGCAAATATATATTATGTAGCTGTTGATTTTTGATTTTCATTTGGAGCCCTTCTGGGATATTATTACTGATGCCCCTTGGAGCAAGTGTATGTCTAGGTCATTAGCCAGAGATTTAAGTTGGCACCTAGGTTTATTAAGGAAAAACTGTGACCTTTAGAATAGCTGTAGGTATATGACACCAAACTGAAAAGTATAGTCAAGGAGCTGTTGAAACCCATGATTATTGGCTTTCTGCTTCATTTCATGCAGAGTTCTAATGGGTAGAACCAGCTTTGAGTTACTGTGGACTTGTAAAGGGACCTTTCTGAAGCTCAGGGCTAGGGTAATCTCAGGAAAAGCAAAAGCTTGCAGTCCATGCCTTTTGTTTCCAAAAGATCGAAAACAACAATTTATTTAATTATTGATAGAGGCATCAACATTGCAATGTCTCTGTGACAAAAGAGAAATTAAACACTAATTACTAATTATTATTTCCCCCCTAAAACCTTAAGGGAGTAGGAAAAAAAAAAGGAGGATTATGTAACACAGAAATAAATGGTTAGGCCTACTTAAAGTTATCGGCATCACTGAAATTGCTTTGTCATTGTTTTACATCCAAGAACAGACAACTGTGAATTAGCTATAAAATAGTTATACTATTTACTAGAATCCAGACTAGAAGCATCGAGTTGGAAGGAAATTAAGGAAATTAATTAAGGGAAAGAAAATTAGTGGATTGTCAGTTGTCAAACAATATAAAAGAGTTTCAGGTGATTTTTATGTATAAAGTAGTTCTCCCCACTCTCAGTTCTCATGTTTTCAGTTAACAGAAGTCAACCGTGGTTTGAAAATATTAAATGGAAAATTCTAGAAACAAATAATTCATAAGTAGCCAGCCCTTCAGTTGCATGATGGAATCTTGTGCTGTCCTTTGTCATGACCTGGATGTGAATCATCTCTTGGTCCACCATCTCCTTGTGTATACTCTACTTGCCCATTAGTCACTTTGTAGCTTTCTCGTTTATTTAACTCACTTATAGGACCCACTGTCGATGTGTCGCAGTGCTTGTGTTCAGGTAACCCTTATTTTAATAATGGCTTCAAAGGGCAAGAGTAGCGATGCTGGCAATTCAGATATGCCGAAGAGAAGCCTTAAAACACTTCCTTTAAGTGGAAAGGTGAAAGTTCTCCATTATGTATGGTAAGCACTTAGTTAAGATGGAGAAGAAATCAAATTTGTGGGTGGAAGACATGAACAGAAAACAAACATATAGGGTTTGGTACCCTCTCGGGTTTCCGCCATCCACTGGGCATCCGGGAATGTATTCCCACAGATAAAGGATGGGACTACTGTATACTTATTGTTTTTACATTTTTATGGTTCTCCCAGCAACAGACTAGGACCTTTGATGGCTAGGATTGCAATCTGAGTTCCAGGACCAGGATACTGCTCTGTGGCCCAGCTCAAGTCAGCTCCTTCTCAAGGTGTCACAAAACATTATCCCCACCTCAATTATTATTGCACTTCTCACTTAGTACGGTGGTATGTTTGGTCTGATCTCTCTTCACCAGCCAATATCATTGCTGGAACCATGTTTTGTTCATCTGTGAATCCCATGTTTTACACAGTGATTGACAAACTGTTGGTGCTCAATAATTCTTCTTTGCTGAGAAAACAAATGGTCAAAAACTGCTCCACAGCTTTCTACTCAGTGACATCTAGATTTATTTCCAAGTAGAAGTGTTTCATTTCTTCATTCTTTGGGGTCTTTTAATGTAGATTAATTAGTTAATGAAAATTCATTTGTTAAAGAGTTAGTTAGGATTTGAGAGTGAAGAGGCTACAGCAGGGTATAGGTGATGAAAGGAGCTATAGCAACAAATATACCTGAGGGTTTTGCATTAATCAAATATATTTTCATCAAGGAATCTAGCCAACTTTATAGTATGATTTATCACTTTGACATATCTGGATTTTAATTTTAAATTTTGTGTTTGGAGATAGAGAGGTACAAAAGAGATCTAGAGTTGTCTACTCCTTTAAGATAGTTTTATCCTATAAAGTAAAAAGCTACAGGAATTCTTAGCAGAGCCCTGTGAAGTGTGTATGAAACTAATTTATGATGTATTTATTAAAAAGTTTAGATATGGAACAACTGAAAATAAATGAGAACATATCAGAATAAAACTAAAATTATAAATTACTCTTTCAAAAACACCTTTTCAAAGAATGACTGAACATGTATTTATACCCTGGTATTTTACAGCATAAAATTAAAAAAAAAATAGTATTGCATAATTCCTTTTAAGATTTCACTAGGAGGATTTTTAATATTTCCAGCTTGCTGTATTTTTCACCCATGCAATCTTTGCACTACTATTTCTCTTTGTTTTCACCAGTTGAGTGTATATCTCCCAGTATTTTACTCACATTTCACAAATCTGATTCATTGTGTTTTCTGACATTGAACTAATTTAGAAATGAATACTCATTACCTTAGATATACTCTATAGTGGTTAACCCAAGGGGAGTTTGCAATATAGACATTCTGCCAGGAGGTGAATGTAACCAAAGCAATTTTGGTTACAGCAGATTTGTGGTTTGATCTTTGGAGATGTACTTGACTTTGATCTAATAAGTTTTAGGAAGTCATTGCAATTCAGTGGAGCCAAATGTGGTAAGTATCTGAAAACAATGACTTTACCACATATGTTTTATCAGCTAGATGTTCTTTCTTAGCTAGAGAGGAAAATTATGAGTTCTTCATATAATTTATATGATATAGGATGGTAGAAAGGCAATCAGATAGCTTTTTAAAATAATTAAGAATTGATTATTTTATTAGCCCAGGCACAATGCATAATCTGTAGGAAAAGGATTCTTAATGTTGGTTTCCAACAAATGATTTTCCATTATATTCAGTATTCTCCAATTTGAAAATCAGTTTTGTTATGAGAAAGAGAGAGTGGGGAGGTGTATATTTAATATATGTTATTACAAAAATATTACAAATTTTATGTTACATTATTACAAATTATGTTATCACAAAAATGTATATTTTATTACAAAAATTAAATGCACATATAAATAACAAATAGCAACTTCACTAAATCATAAAATAATGGGACAAATGAGTGCTGCTTGAAGCTTGAAAAGGGTGTTTTTCAGACAAATGAAATTACATCATATTTTACTACCCAGTGAGTAAAATGCATGGAATTGTTTTTTCAAACTTAACTATAGATTTATACTTTAAACTTATGAATAGGCATGAGGAGAACATGGATTATTTTCTCAATTCAAACAATAGCATTTCTGAATACAATCTGGCCATGATTTATCCTCTCCTTCCTAACAGGGATAATTTCAAACATATTTTAAAATAGAGACTTTTTGCAAGTGATGGCTTTCACTATGTTATAGTTCATCGAGTTGAAAGCATATTTTCCCTCCCTAACAATTTTCTATGTGTATGGGGAGGGGTGAGTTTTAGCTCTTTTCTTGATCTTGGTCCAGCAGACTGAAAAATCGATTTATAGTTATATATTCTTAAACAGTCTATTACAATGAAGCATTTTGCTTATGTCATGAAGTTCACATAAAGGAGATAACATCCAACTATGTTTTTATACACACATGCACATCAGACAAATCGCAAGGCAGTGGGTGTAAACCAACTTTCTTATCAGTTCTTAAAAATACATACTTGTAAATTTTGTCTTTTATTCATTTACTCTAAAAACATAAATTGTAAATGGAATTTTATTATTTTAGCCACTGTATGCAACTCAACTGAAAAGCCAGGTGCTTCTTTTATTCCTACTCTAATGCACTTGTCCTAAGAGCACAGTATTTTATAATATTTGAGCAAAGAATAATGTGTACTAAGCAAAATGTTTAGTAGATATATTCTTAGTTTGACTGAGGTTATATGTGATAGGAAAAGCGTTACAAAACGTCTAAACCAGAAATTATGTTAAATAGTGAAGTACAACTTAAAGATAAAATCAATATTGCTATATTCAAATGGGGACAACTCTCTTTCTAGTTTTATGCCTATCCAATAAAAAATAATCTTTTTGGGCTACAGTTTTTAGTTTCTTTTTATGTATCAATTCTAAGTAAGTCTTTGTAGCTATGCATTCTCCTATCTTTTAACATAGTTTTTTTACTTTAATACTATGCAATTATCTCAACTTATGTAGAATATAAATATACGAAAGTTCAAGAAACACGAATAGGGTGGGTTATAATGTAATGGTATTCTAGAGCCTTCTATGAAAATTTCTAGGAAAATAGTGAGAGAATTAGTGCGAAGTCAATCAGTATATCTGAGTTTTTATTAGATAAAACTTTCTGTTTCTATCCCTCAGAGTAAAGGACAAATTCAACAGTAAAATGATTTTTTCCTTTTAGATTGAATGTATTTTATTATAGTGAGAACTTCTCATCTTGAAAAACAAGTTTCCTATCTTCCACGATGGAAGAGAGAGCTTCTAGAAGAAACGAATATTTAGAAAAGATTTTTAAAACAGTTATGAATTTTAAGCAGTATCCTTCAAGAACACAACTGTAGATCCTAATTTTGGAACTAAGAGTCCTGTCCATTTAAAGTGATAACAGTCAGTTAGAAATAAGATCCATTGACCTTTGATTTAAGATGGTCTCCTTTACTTTGCAGTTAACCATCTCAGTCAACAGATGCTGAAGAAAGAGATCCATTAACAGAAGGAGGTAAAATAGCCAAACCTGCAGTAGTAGTCCTCCCCACAATTTTTTTAATACTTCTATACTTATAATTTGGGAGGTAATTTAGGAAATACATTGCTACTTACCACAAGCTGCCTTGAAAGTGAAGCATACTATCCTGGTCAGACCCCCATTTCCCTAATGGTGATTAAAACTGGGCAGAGAGCCCAATGTAATAAAAACAGTCTCTGAGCTCTTTTACTAACCTCAGTCTGGGAAAAGCAACATTAGGGGTTTTATTTCTTGAAAAATACACAATGTCCATATGATTAAATGCGCTTCAGTTTCTTTTCAACCCTGGGCTGCGCATTCAGGCCTCAATTGTGCCAGCTGTTCTCTTAACCCATCACCTAAATATTGCTCTTGAATGTAATTTTTCTTGATACAAAGCCTTTTAAGTTTTCTTTATTATAATTCATCTTTCTTATACTAAACTAAACGTCTTTTCTCATTTGAGAAAAGCGAGCTCTTTGGAGGAAAAATTAAAACAAAGATTTTTTTATTCTGCATATATTAAGACAAATCCCTTTTCCTGTCTTAATTGAATTCAGTTAAGCATTCAGAAACTTTACCACAAAGATTGGCTGAGCTATTTTTCTTTTCAAATGAGGCCAATTCTTGTTGGCACCCATGACGAAGACCATACTGCGTGAGGGCAGGTTGCCAGCAGGTTTAACAGTCAAGGCCAAGGTTTGACTCAGTCTGCTCAAAGCTTCTTCAAGAGCCACACAGTGAAGCCACCTTGCTGACCAATGGTGTGCGTTCTGCACAAGTAGTATTTGCTTTTCGGAAACAAAGAAAGCGATCCATTCACTTTCTCTCATACAAAAACATGAATGATGGAATTGAGGGCTGCTGGGTGAAAGGTACATAATAATCTATGCCAGTTTTGTGACTTTTTATGAAACATAAAGTATTTTAGAATAAAAAAAGTGTGTGTGTGTGTGTGTGTGTGTGTGTGTGTGTGTGTGTGTGTAATCAACCAGAACAACTAAATATGAAGACACCAAACTGGAATACATAAGGATGGCTCTATCTTTTAAAAACGTCAGTTAAAAAAATCCAGATAGTAAAAAATTAAAACAAGATTTTTCTTTCTACTGCTTTAGCTGCATGCATGTGAGGCTTACGCTATGTCTAAAACCCCTTACAATTGCCTTTAGTGGAGGAAGAGAGAGCATTAGGTTATTCTTTAACCAAAGCAAGGTGGATTTTAAATGGCTGGTTAAGTCTTTATATTTTCCTCTCTTGCTGCCATCTTTCTTTCCTCCTCCTTTCCTTCTATTCTGACAGTTCTGACATTAAGAATCTTGCTCGATTACTCTAATTCTGTTGCATTATGGAGTTACCACTCAGGCTAAAGTTTAATGCAGCCTGGTTCAGATCAGTTAGGTGTGGGAGGGGAGGATGAAAACAAACAAAAAATCATGGCAAACGTTATTATTGCTACAGTTACCTGTAAGGGAGGGCATTGATTATAGTGGTTAGTAGCCCAGCTTCTGAAATCAAGCAGCACATATTCAAATCCTGATTCTGGCTCACCCCTGTGAACTTCAGTGCCTAATATTCTTATCTTTGAAGTGGGTGTGTATGTGACCACAACATTATCTATGTCATAAGTTCATTAAAAAGATCATGTGAGTTAACATATTTAAAGTATTTAGAAAAATGCCCTGCACAGAATACTCAGTGAATATTAGCTTATTTATCTAACTAAAGGCAAAAAAATGCCTTGGTTAGTACTGCCAAGTACTCCAAATGTTTCTGGGTGTTTGAAATACAACCTACAAAACCTCATTTGAGAACGTGAAATGCGAACAGTAAGAGACTGTTATGTCACGGACACCCAACTCATCACAACTACTTCGACTCTCTTGTTGCACAGTTCACTTTCCAAATGTGTGCCCGGCAGGCAAATGTGAATAATTTAGTTTCTGTTGCTGTTTATCATACATTATTAAAATACCCACTTGCAGTGGCTGTTATCTTTAATTCGCCGTAAGGTTCTACATTTCTATTTTGTTGGTATGTTTCCCATTTCTTCTCTAGATTTAATTATCTAAATATAATTTTTTTTTTTAATGATGCCCTGGGATATTTGTCTTAAATTTAAAGGAGTTGCCCATATTTTGACTGGACATCCTCACCGTAACTAAATGGGATGAAATTAAGTAGACTGTATAGACTCTGTAGATTTTGAGACAACTTTGTAAAGAACTTCCTGGCATTTACTCGGTCACACAGTTTTATTGACTTGCCTTCATTAAGCAATTTTATTTATTGAGAAGCAATTAATAAAGTGTGAATAAGGAAGAAAATGCATATTAATTTCTGCTGTCCTCATTGTATGTTGATTTATTTTCAAGTTACAAAAAGAAATGATTTTTTTTCCTTGAAGTAGTTTTGCAAAAGACAGACAACTCTTATTTTTATGAGGCTCTATATTTAATTAGAATTAACAAAAGAAGGAATTCTGTGGGTTTTCATAAAATGGCCATAGGACTCTGCTGAAATATTACTCATACTATAAATAATTTATATAAAAGTTCATTACAGCAAGTACTTTGATGTTTATACTACTCCACTAATGTAATTATGTCATGTTACTATTTGCTTAATGTATAGGAACTATGTCAATAAAGTTTTTTTGATCTCTTGTATAGGATTAGACACAATAAAGAGCTTAAAATTTGAAGCTCAAATAATATGGTACTTAAATTCGCTTTCTTAGTTCCTATCTCTTAAAGTAACAATGCTGATCTCAAAGAGTTCTCTGAGCCAAAGACATGATACATAGATGAGTAATACAAGCTTGGAGCCAACAGATTATAGAAAACTTCAGAGATGGTGGTCATTAAAAAAAGTGAATCTGATTTCGTGCTTGAGGTGGACAATAGCATAACTTTGCACTATAAAAAACAATATTTTAGTTCTCAATGTTTCGTCACTCCCCAAAAAGCAGCGAATTAAATTTTTAAAAATTTATTAATTAAATCTTTAAGGAAGACTTGGTAAATTATAACTTCTCTCAGCCTCAGCAGGTGCCCTCACGGAACATTCCAATCTTTTTAAAGTTATACATCCAAATAACATTGAGTTGCTAGGAGGAAGCCCAGATGATTTTTGTATGATTGAACCCCGTCTCTCTCTTCCTCCATTCCTCCCTCCTCTCTACTTTCTCATTCTCTCTCCATTCCCTTCTTCTCTACCTCATCTTGAAGTATTGGGTTCATCCTCAGACTTTCTTTCCATGGTGAAAGACAGACAACAGCAGCTACAGGCTTACATAATTGTAACATGTTTAATCCAGAAGCAAAGAGACCGTCTCCCATGCTGTATTTATATATCGAGGAAGACCCCCTTTGGCCTATACCACAGATTGGGTTTCAGCGAGGCCAACTCTGATGCAGAATTTATATGGAAATCCTTGACTTAAGTCCCTTAACTATGAAGTCAGGCTTAAGTTTTTAAATAAAGGGAAATATTCAGAACATAGAATTTAGGTATGTTTTAGTTCTAAACCTATTCTTTGTTATTAAGCATTTATTAGTTCACAATATACTATAAATAAAAGGACAACTAGCTTGCATGAACTTCTTGTCCATATGGAGTTTATGATGTTACAGGTTTTTCTGAATTAACATATATAAGAATCCTCTTCATTTGCTTTCAAAATAATGTATTCTTATGCATATGAATAAACTTATTTGGCTATGGATTTGTTTTTTAATAGAGCATCTATAAGAGAACACTATTAGGAAAGGCTGGAGTTAAGTGATTTGACCAAAAGCTCAAAGACAGCAGTGCAATCATTGTTTACACCCTATATATTTGTACTTAAAAACTAATATTTGAATTGCATTATAATGACTGATCATGTGTTTCAGCTCTCTCACTAAACTGTAGCTCCTTGAAAATGGAGTGCTATGCTTGCTTATATCTCTCATATCACATAGCATCCAACCCTGCCCAGTGTGACACAAATATTTGCATAAGTAAATGTGTCAATAAGTAAATTGTGCTGATTAAAAATATAATAATCATGGGAATTTAAGGCTTATATTAAGTAAAATAATTAATGTCACCATCAAAAATTCAATGTCAGTTTCATTGACTCCATTGTTAATACATTTTAGCCTATCAGAGTAAGCCTTACTATAAACTACATAAACCTTTTCCCATTTGACACATGTGGCAGTATGTGTTCAGGTCAATATATTATTAATAAAGATAAGCATCAGTCACAATACATAAGCAGATTTACAGAAGTATGATATAAAATGAAGAAAATTCACTTATTAAGCACCTATTATATGCCAATTTTTCTGTTATGCTTTAAACATACATTATCTTATATAATCCTTAGAGAACTGGGAAATATGTGTTGTTATTCCCATTTTAAAGATGAGAAAACTGAGACTCAGATATATTGAAACACTAACTGGTTTTTAAAATCATAGGATTCAAACACATAGTCTGGGCTCTTTCCATCAATCAGCTACCTTGAATTTTTATTTGTCTATATAAGATTAAAAACTTTTTGTAGTAATAAAATTTGAATAGTAGTATACCACATGATAGTGGTCTGATTAAAATGAACTGTTGACCTTTACAAAATCATAAGCTGTTTTTATGGAAATATTACCACCTTAGGTGATAAATGACCTTGTTATTCCTACAATTATTATCTTGTTATTACTTGTTATTGCCCTATCAATTAAGTAAGAGTGGATTTTGATATCTTCATTTTAGAACTTAAAAACAGAAGCACAGAGTTGAAGTTCACAAAGCAGTGTATTTAGAAATAACGTCATGAAGATGTCCTTAGGACTTTGCAAAATTTATGGATACCACACTAATGTCTGTAAACACAATCTGAAATTATATTTTTAGAATATTTTTCTTTTCTTTAATTGAGGTATAATTGAAGTAAAATATTGTATTAGTTTCAGGTTTACAGCATAGTTGTTTGACATCTGTGTATGTTGAGAAATGGTTTCCACAGTAAGTCTAGAGTAAGTCTAGTTATCGTCTGCCACCTTATAAAGTTAATATAATATTATTGACTATATTCCCCATGCTGTACATTATATCCCGATATGGAATATTTTTCTTAATGCAGGAATTTTATCCCGTGACCACAGAGAAAAAATATAAAGATTATTTTTGCTAATGTTTTTTATTACTGGATGTAATGCATGTTCATTAAAGAAAAAAATAATACAGAAAGGTGAGATAAATCTAAAAGGAAAGTTCCAGAACTGAAAAGTGTACCTTGTTTTAGTGTTGATTTTATTACTATTATACCAAGATTCACTGGCATTTTATTTGTTGAAAAAAAGTCTTTTGAAATTACTTACTACATTTTGTTGGTACAGCCTACTTATTGTAGTTCCTGTTCATATACAATAAAAAAATGAATTTTGAAATTTGAGGCCAAAATGTCATAATTCTCTGTTAAATTTGACTTTTAGCAATGCCAGCATTTGAGGTAATCTTTTGAAAAATTTTCAAGTCATGTCAGCTATTTTTTTGCCTTGAGAGAGTACACACCATTTATTTTTAACTTTTTTTTTTTTTTTTTTTATCGTGGGGAAGATTAATAAAATGCATGGAGTCTGGAAAGGTGGGTGACAGCTGGGAGAGATTTTCACAGGGGCTCACAGCCCTTCCGGAAGATCGATTATGCAGCATTCTCTGCCAATCCCCTTAGCTTTACCCAGGTTATCATCCCATCAGGAAACTTGGTGCTCATTGTGTTTCTGAGACCTCATTGTGTTTCTGAAAACTTAGATGACCTTAGGGCATTCTTTTCATTTCCTGAAGTTTGATTCTCTTTTACAAATATAAGAATAAGGACCCTTACACCCTGTAATCCTCCCAAGTATGATATGAAGAAAAATTCATTTGCATTTGAGAAAAAAGTGATTTTAACTCTTGTGGGTGTCATTTATGTTGATTGTTAAAACAATAAACGCCCCTGAGTGCAGCAGGTCTTCTAACAGTGAACATTTACTGATATGTGGTCAGTAGTTTACAGTTCCAGGAAGTTGAAGTATTTTCTTTAATGCATCATTATACTGAATCTTATCTTTTTAGTAAATTTACTTGGGAACAAATTACTGCAAGTCAGGAAATGCTGCCTTTTTAGCAGCTTGGCCTTCTTGAGTTCAGATAGCTAGAAAATAATGCCTTCTTGATAATTTAAATGTTCCTTGTCATCTATTATTGAAGAACAATTTCTTGGGGAAAAAAACTTAAGTCTTCTAGCTCTTTTCCCAAAAGGCACAATGAAACTGGCAGATGGAAACACTATAGCAATTGTGCAGCGCAACTGTGACCGTGACACACACACAACAGAAGTTGGTAATTGGCTTCCTCATTACAGACAAGGAGAGGCCTGTTGACTTTCTCTAACTGCTAAAGAGTGTATATAGTTACTCTGCTGTGGCACTAGGTCCATCCAATGCTGAGTGCTCTCAGAAATGGCAAGGTACCTACTGTATGAGCTAGTTCTGCCTGTCTTCTTGTGAGTAACATGGGGCAGCGTTTCAGTGTCGCCTGGCTGCTGTCAAATCTTATTTCCTTTTCTGCTTACTGGTTGATGATGTATGTATCAACAGGAATTCTATCAGTGGTGTATTGTAAATAATTTTGTGCCTCATGCAAACAAGATTTAATCAATTCATTAGGCATGAATTATAGAACCCCACCTTCTGAAACTTCTTTTATTATTATTATTATGTCAAAAGTTTAGAAATGAAGCCCATGTTATTATCTGGGCACATTTCATTGCAGGAGACTATCAAAAAATCGGTCATTTGTTTTGTTTTGTCTCTTGATTGTTTTCTTTCTTACATGACATTTAACACTCTGGCAAGCTAACAATTGAGAATAGCCCAAAGATTACCTTTCATTGGGAAGCAGGTATCATGCCTGAGAGCCAGCTAAATCTGGATTATCAGACGTATCTTAATTTATGGGATTAAGCAAGACTATGTGGAAGAACTTAAAGTTTCACAAATGTGAGATATTAGTTTTAGTGTTGGCACCAATTCTGCTACTAAAATCCCACACTAGTTCCCAAATTGCACATTTTGTGCCTTTTCAGAATTCACATGAATGTATTACTTTTGCATTTTTTAACTCAAGGACAGTGGTAGGTCAGGGATCTGCCAATTGAAATGTTCCTCTTTGAAAGGGCTTTCTTGCTTTGATAAATATAATTTCAGCTTCTACTTCTTTCTTGCTGAAACTGGAGTAGGAGAAAGCTCCCAATTACCATTCATTCACTCACCTCTTACCGTGCTTTCTTTTCCTCCTAGCAGTCATCACTCTCCTATGTATTTGTGTTCCAATAAAGGAATGCAAGCCCCAAAAGGGCAGGAACTTTGTTGATAACTTACTGGCCACCATTATCTTCCAGTCTCTAGAAAAGTGCTTGCCATGAAGCAGGTATTCAAAACTCACTAGTTAAAGGAGTGAATAACTAACTCCCAAGTGTACTCCTATTACTTGGAAAAACATTTTTAAAGTAAAATAATGATGAAGCTGTGTCTGGGATTATAATCAGGCCATAAACATTCCATTTAGCTATGCAGCAGTACTTTAGTTATACTGTTTAAATAAATGAGATTAGGAATTTAACCCAAACTTGTAATATTTCCCTTATAGATTTAAATAAGTGGCTAAAAAAAGGTACATATAGTATGCCTATATGAGAATTATAAAGAAAAGAAGTAGTTAATTTAAGCTACTTTCATTCCACCGTAATACTTTTTAGTCCAGTGCTGCTTTGGGGAAAATTACAGCTTTAACCCTTGATTAGTGTAATTGAAGGATGATGGAGTCTGAGAAAGTACTTAATATTCAACATGTGGTAATAGTAGATGTTTCTTACATTAATGCTTTTAGACTTACAGGAAACCCTACCTTTTGCCGCAGCTACATTTGTTCCAGACATAGGATTTCTCATTGTTATATATAAATTCTGATTTTTTTTTTTTGGTCCCTTATATGTAACATGAAATGCAACAAGAATATTAAAAATAGATGCAATGTTCTTTGTAATAAATAGTTCTAAAGTCGATCCTTTTATACCTCTTTTGGGAATTTGCAATTTTTTATTAAATTATACTGGAAATGAGTTACAACAACAACATATGTAGGAGTTAAAGACACCTGGATTCACACTGAAGAAAGCCTCTGACTCAAAGAAGTTGGTCCAAAAATGTGTGGAATGCTCCAATTTGGCTTGTTGGTGCCTTACCAGAGTTTTCAGGAAATTAGAGCTTTGGGGACCAGATTTACTTTATTGTTTAAGGATCACTTGTTGCTGTGCATTCCTTTGAAATTCAGGATTCACTGAAATGACAAAATAATCGTTAGTAGGGCTACTGAATGTGTATTTTCAGAATTGGAGAAATCTAGGTTGTGGCATTAATCTGAAAAGACATCCTGGTGTTAGACCCAAGAAACGTACTGCCTGCTCTGTGAGTGCCTCATGTATATCCCACACCATTTCAAATCTCAGTTGTAAATCCAAGTATTCATGAGATGGTGCTCTATTAAAGATTTTGAACAGATAATAATGCATTCCATAGAAAACCTCAAATTTTAAAGACTAATAATTTGAGTGAGCAGATATGTTTTCATACTGCAAAAAAATAAGCTTATTGGCTTTTGCAGATTCCATCATCACTCAACTATACTACCTTATCAAAATAAATAGTGTTATTTTGATATACTGTAGCTTTCAAATAACACACATCCTACTGCTGTGTTTTATCATAGACCTTGAGTAAGTTAACTTCTTAAACTATTTATATGCCTAACATCAATAGAGTAAAAACTACAAAGAAAGAAGAAAGAACCTGAGATGAGACTATGAAGTACTCTTTTGCCTTAGACCTTTGAGGTAGTGTCAGCAAAAAGTTTCTTAAAAAACAAATACTACCATCTTCCAAAATTTTTGTCCCACTGTAAATACTGAGAGAAAGAACTAAGGGAGACCGGACTCTTTTCAAAAAATTTGACATTTGTTTTCTTAAAGTTTTTTTAAAGCATGCTTCCCTGTATTGATTCTGTCTGAATTTAAATGGAATGTGAGAATTCCTTAAGGAATTACACAATGAGGAAAAACCATCAGCGTCCTAACTTAAAAACAAAATATGAAAACCTATATACAGTTGATCCTTGACACTGCAGAGGTTAGTAGTGCCAACCCCTCCCACAGTCAAATATCTGCATATAATTTTGAATCCCCCAAAACTTAACTACTAATAGCCTACTACTGACTGGAAACTTTACCGATGACATAGTCGATTAACAAAATATATGTTAATTGATTATGCTAAGAAAAGCTCGAGGAAAGAAAATGTTATTAGGAAAACCATAAGGAAGATACATTTACCGTACTGTATGTATTTATTGCAAAAAATCCTCACATAAGTGAACCTGTGCAGGTCAAACTTGTGTTGTTCAAACTGAGTACTTGGGTTTCCTCTCACATCCCAAAGACGTGCACATTAGGTGAATTGTTTCTTAATTGTCCCACTTCGAATGATTGTGTGTGTGAGTGTGCCCTTCAATGGGAGGCGTCTTGTCCAGGGTGGGTGGGATCCCACCTCATTCCCTGAGCTGCCAGGATATGCTCCAGCCACCCCTGACCCTGACCTGGAATCAGTGGGTTGGAAAATCATTCTCTTACTTGTTTTTATTCATCTTTCTTAAATGTATGTATAGTTCACATTTATTTCAGTGCTTAATATTAGAAGTGTTTTGAGTTTTTATTTGGAAGTTGGTGATGTTTTTGTGAGACCAGAAACATGCCCTGGGCACTTAACTCTTTGCTTGTATCAGTTAGCCTGTGCTATGCTTCCCAGAACCTACTGACGACATTAGGTGAAGACTCACTGTGCTATAGTTTTTGTAAAACAAATTTCATGACGGATGCATTTGAAAGTTATTCACTTTCAATGTGTACTTATTATTATTTCTAGTTCCTGCACCACTTGGTCTTTTTTTTCCCCCTGTGTTGTGACAGTAGATGGATGAATTAGATATAATTTCCCAGCAGGGAACTGGTCCTCTTTAGCCTTAATCTCTATTTCCAGCCATTGTTACAGCAGCTACAGCAAACATGTCAGAGTACAGAACATTCCATTAAGAGGCATACCTTGTGTCTAGCTTCCTATGATGTTGTTTTATATGAATAATACAAAGTCTAGAGGTGAAATTAGTTGGAGTGCCCATGATTCATCCTCTTTTTCTGGAGGCTGACTCATTTCACATTTATATATCCCTGACTTCATGCCATATACCACATTAAGTGCTTGCGATACAAACATGGATTTGCCGGGTCACTGACCCAGACCAGGCCACAGTCTGGGCAGACAGGATATGGCACTCATTAAGAACAATATGGGCTTATACACAGCCAGGACTCTATTAATGTGATAGCTGTCTATCAAGGCAAAGTGTGATTAAGTACACAATAAGGTGGACTGGCTAGACAACCTAATTCGATGATTTGGAACATACACATACACTTCAGATTCTATATTGATAGATTTTAGCCTAAGTATATTACCACAGTTTTCATTCCTTTTTTTATTTGTTTTAATTTTAAGTAAGATTTTACTCTTTTGCATATCACATAAAGTCATACCCTCCGCGGATAGGTTCATTGTCTGATGAATACTTTCCCTTGATTATCCTGCAGGAAACTCAAGCTTACTGTGTCAAAAAAGCCTGTCATCCTCCACTCTTGCTCAACCACCTGATCCTCCTTCAGCCTTCTCTGTTTCTAAGAATGACATCATCTTTCTGGGAGACTGTCTCAACTGCTCCCAGAATTCTCCCAGCTCCTTTTTTTTTTTTTTTTTGGCCTTGTGCCTTTCATATCCATCCAATCCTTAATTCCCATAGATTAGCTACACTGCTATAGACTGACTTGTGCCCCTCGAAATTCACATGTTGGAGCCCTAACCCCAAGTGTGACTGTATTTAGAGATAAGGCTTTTAGGAGGTAATGTTAAAAAAGGTCACAAAGGTGGGGCCCTAATTTGACAGTGTGAGGATACAACGAGAAGTTGACTGTCTACAAGCCAGGAAGGGAGGGCTCTCACCAGAACCAGGTCAAGCTGGCGCCCTGACCTTGGAGTTCCAGCCTCCACACTGTGAGAAAATACATTTCTATTATTTGAGTCACCCAGTCTATGGTATTTTGTTTTGGCATCCTGGACTAAGGCACTCTCCAGTGCAGTAATTGGAGCTCTTTTCCTCCTTCGTATTGATGCTGTCTCTACCTGAGTTGACTCTTCATTACCATTTACATGGACTTCTGAAGGAGCAGGTCTGTTCCCCTTTAATCTCATCTCTGATCCAATCTACAAAATGTTGCCAGATTAAATGTCCTAATTAAGCAATTGTTGAATATAAAACCTTCAGTGGTTCACTTTAGCATACAAAATTAAACATATCCAATTATATAGCCTCCTCAGCTTGTCATTCAAGGTCATTACTCACTGTACAGACCCAACCAAGCCTTTCACCCAATTATCGCTCTTCTTGTGTGTTACACTCTAGCCAGGTAGGACTGCAGTTTTTCTGAACATCTCCTGGGTTTTACTTATTTAGTTACTTTGTTTCTGCTAAGTTCATTGTCTGAGTTGGTCTTCTTCCCATTCCATCTCCAGTTATCAAAACTCTTTGCCTCCTTTAAGGCCCAACTCAAGTGCACCTTCTGTGAATCCTTATCTATATAATGGGATTTTGTTCTTTTTCTTCTTTGATCTCTCATAGCTTTTTGCTGGTATTTCTTTGTGGCAGCAGGCTTGTCTGCTTTGTGTCATGGCCTTTTGTCTTTTGTCTTTTTATAACCACCTCTTTCCCACTGGATTCTAAGTGAGCTTTTTGATGGCAAAGAACTTTGGATCCCTGCCATATTAAACAATGCTATTAAAAAAAAAAAAAAACCTATATTTTAAAATTATAAAGATTATAAAAAAGTAAGAAATGCTTAAATTCTATTTAAAAAATAGAATTGATTTTTATTTGCCCTGCAACTGCAATATTTCCTACATTTGTATCTGTAACTTAAAACTCAAACAGTAACAGTTTCTGTAAATTGAGACTCAGGTGTAACTTTAAGAAGGGAGAAGCACAGGAGGTGTGAAAAGTGGCTTTTCATGACAATTGACCTTGAAAATCTAATAGCTGAAATGTCTGATATTTTCCATTTTTCTTCTTTGTGAGATGTAATCAGGCATACTTCAGCTTCATATAAGGTTTATAATTTGATCTTATATCACAATATGATTTATAATATGGAGATAAGAGGTCATTTCTCATTGGAAAAAGAGGGAAAAAAGGCTTTAGTAATTAACTGTCAAGATTATTTCTTGACATTTTCCCTTTCTGGTGTGAAGAAAGAAACTCAGAGGATGAAGCGGTGTTTTTAATATGCTGATAAGTTAAACTGCATGGAAGCAGATACTGAATTCTATTGATAAGAATTTCATGTGAGTTGTGCTTCTTAGGCCATTGTTTAGCAAGACAGAACACAAGAAGTCTTGACCTGTGTGTTTGAAATGGCAGATGTTCACCGTGAGGCTTGAGCCTTAGGGCAACATACATCTTCACTATTCTGTGCCTATTTGTTCAATAACTGGGTTGGGTGAGGAAAAAAAAAGAAAAGAAAAAGAGGTCCAGGGAGTTATTTACAAAGCAGCTGCTCTTGGTGCTGCAAATGGAAGTGCTCTCCTTAAGATATGAAAGGCAAACAAACAAAACATCCAGAGAGCTTGAGTTTACCAGGTAAAAAATGAACAACACTTTTCCTCCCTCAGAAATTTGTTTTTGTTAAATATTTTCTATGAAAGTCAGATGGGGCAAGGATGGAATTTTTTTTTTATTTCTGCCAAAAGGGGAATTTTCAGAAAAGTACACTATACCCCTTCATTTAACAGATATTTATTGATACTCTTCAGTGTGCTAAACACCTTGCTAAGCCTGTGGGTTCAAATACAAGGTTCACATAGCTAAAACAGCATTAGTATTTTAAATAAAGTCTGTATTTAACTCATGCTGTTTTGAAAAAAGATAAACTAGACGTGTTTGGAGATGGGGCTAGCTTGGGGCACAATGATGGGGAGGGACAAGTTGGAATGTTCCCCAGTCACATTATGGAACACATATAGCAGCCAGATTCATGTATCATAAAGCCTGACTTTTGAAAAACTACAAGAGTTTTTTTTTGTTTTCGCTATGAAAGCAAATATTTGAAAGTACATGTAGAAAAGATGAAATCCAATCTACTTAAGAGAATATTAAAAATATCAGGATATTGATCTAATATGCCAAAGAGCTCTACAAAGAATGGCTGTGGTCAAATGGTAAATTATGGCATAAAACTGCACTTGAACAAATATGCATTTCTGTATCTCTCAGTGGCTCCAGGCAACTAGGTAGCCACCTTTTCTTAGGGAATGATGACTGATAATATGGTTTACATGGACCGAGGGGAAGCAGAGTTTGCACCCAAAAATATGCCTTTTGGGATATTGATTATTTTAAGCTGATTATTTTGAAGAAACAGAAGACTCAGAACCTTTGCCTTCCCTGCCCTCCTCCCCGCTGCCCTTTCTACCTAAAGGAATTCAGATAGAAAAAAAAAAACCTGATTAAAGGAAGGGAGCTATCACCTTAGCATAGTATAAACTAAACATGGCAGACAGGGCTAAACTAGTAAAGTCTGTTTGTTAGATTTTATAGTCTGTGTCCCATTGTTCTGATGGCCCCGCAAGAATTTGTTTACTGAATGTTTGGTCTTTCTCATCTACCTGTGAATATTCCCTTTGAAATTCCAGAGTACTGCCTCCCTCTCCTTAGTCCAAAATGGCATATAAGCCTCAACTGCCCTTGGGTGTCCGTGAGTCCCATATTCTTAGGGAACCCCTGTACGTGCATGTATAATAAATTTGGTCATTTACTCTTGTTAATCTGTCTCATATTAGTTGATTATTAGTTCAGCCAGAAGAACTTAGAAGAGTAGAAGGAAAATAATTTTTTTCAACTCCCAGAGTACACATATGCAGAGTACCAAGTACTTGTTCTTTGTCTTTCACCCCCTAGCATCCATGTGTACTCTTTTAGTGACCTCTTGCACACACAGTAGCACACTTGCACATGCACATGTACATGCACACATAATCATACATACACAGTGACTCAGTGTGTTGAAGAACTGTCCTTCCTACTCTCCCATTTTTTCCCCTCTTATTTTAGGAAAATATTTTTCTTCCTCTCCTTTTCCTTCTCTCTCTCTTACTAGTGTTTTATTATTATTATTTATAAATCTCTCCTGCTTTCTCTCCTCTTTAAATCTGTGGAACAAAAACAAAACAAAACAAATATGCTTAATAGAGAGTGTCCCAAACTTTTTCAGTCTATGGCATTCTGAGTACTTTTGTAATTTTTTTCATGGTGCCCCTAGGCCAAAGAAGTACCTCACAGTTCCATTTAATTAGCATAATAAGTATTTATTTCTTAGCAATTTAGTGGCCTTTTGAAAAAAAATATCACATGCAAATTGAAAGAAAAAAATCTTTTTAAATTTATACGTAGAAACTCCGGATTACTTAGTAATGGGATGTGTGGCATGTTAGGTACTCCCCTGTCCTCAAACCTGGGAATTAGAGTGGATATTGTCATCTTCATTTCATATTTCATATTAGTTTCATGCAGTGTTTGCTTTTATATCACAAATGCCATCAAAAACCCAACTTTGCAAAATTATGGCATCATTGAAAGGAATGTATCATAATATAATGATGAAAGTATGAACCGCTTCAAGTTAGTAATTTGTGTGGTGCCTGATGGATGTTGCTGTGCTTTTTCATACATTGAAAATATTGCACCATTCTCTGAATTTACTGTGGCATCTTTGGGTACCATGGCACACAGTTTGGGAATTGTTAGCTTTATAGCAAAAAAACAATAATTGTTTCAAAGTTAAATAAAGTCAGATGTTTGAAGTGGATAGAGACATACTAAAGCCAATAATCTTGAAAGTTCCTCAAAATGCCCCCCAAATCCTTTTTTTAATCTCCACTTTTTATCCAGTTATCATTTCATTCTTGTATGGTAAAGTTCATTTTTCTTAAGCACCTGCCCTTAAGATTAAAAATGAAGAATTTTATTTTTAATCATTTTTGTTTACTACTATTCCCTACATATTATTTTCAATAAAAATTGTATATATTTCAGGTATACAACATGATGATTGGCTATACATATGCATAGTGAAATGGTTCCTACAGCCAAGCTAATTAATATGTCATCTCATTGGAATATATAGATATTGTTTTAGACTATTCTTTTCATCAAATAATTACCTTTGTTGGTTAATTTAGCTTTTGGACTTAACCCAGGAGTTTAATAATGAACCATTTCTAACAATGTCATGTGGAATATATTCTAACTTCCAATCTAGTTAACTTACAAACATATTTCTAAAACCTAAATTGTTTTTTTAATTGGCAATTTAGCTATAGATGCGCCCTGTAGCAACTCAAGAATCTCACTCTATGTCATTTTATAGTTATTTTCTTTACTAACTGTCCAAAAACTGGGTTGACTTTTGGCACAGATGTTTTGGGTTTGCTTTTGTCCTGAGTTTACTTTTTTTATTACTTCCATTTGACAGTGTGCTTCACATCATAATTTAGTGGCAAGCCTTAGGTATAAGAAAGCAATGAGAAGATTGATAGGTTGCCATTGGAATTGTCTTAACTGACTTTTTTTTGCCTTTAAACAGATTATTGATTCTGGACTACAAAAGCTACAGACTATCTAAGGATGTTAATTCTGTTTAAGAATCCAAATGCATCAGTTTTATTATTTTTAATTAAACATCTTTCAAGAGAAATGGTAGTTTATTGAGTAAAGAATTTGTTTAAAATTTTTTTGGTTGATGTTTTAGATTATGAGAATTGTTTCACTTGAAATAAATAGAAACTGCTGAAAACAAAAATAAGACCTAATTTGGGCACCTAATACATGTTTTTAAATGAAACCTAGAAAATAATTTTAGGTTTAAAGTTTGATAACAACATAACTCCCTTTGTTGTATATCAATGTTTGTCAGCCAGTAAATTTTATGGTACAAGGAACCAAGCAACTTAATTTCATCTTCCTCTAAGTAAAATAAAAGACTAACTCGTTCAATTGATTTAATTTATGGGATGTTTTTCTGTTTATCTTTCAGACTTTATCGATCCGATCCAGGGTATCTTGTGACTGCTGGCTGGAATTAAGGTTGGTGGTGGTGTGTTTTTATATTGATGTTGAAATAAAATGGAGGCATCTTGGGCCTTCATACAGCTGGGTCAGAGCACTCTTGCAGAGTTGGAAAGCTGAATTTAGTGAGAACTGGATACATGTCAGACTTGGGGCACTTACAAACTAGTTTTCCTGAGCAGCATTTGTTTTCGGAATTAGTACAATTTCTTTGATTATCGAGTGTTTCATATTTACCTGTCTTACTAGCTGAATTTTGATTAAATAATAAGATCCAATTCCAATTTGCTCATTTAATAAACACATGTATCAAAGGAATGACTTCTTGTTAATGCTAGTATGCATATTAAAGAATGGTCAGCTTTCTGAATTGGCTGGAAAACACTTTTGAAATTGGTAGCCTCATTTCCTAAGGATGGTAGAGTTGGAAAATAGCTTATCAATGGCAAATTTCACTTAATTAGCAGAGTTTTAAGATGTCATATCTTTTGTTGTGTTTTCTTGTTAATTGGTTTTTATGGGCGACTCAAAGCTTAACTGAGTTTAGTGTAATAACAGAGTCTTAGAGGGCACTCACCACAATAGGCTTGGAATTTCATTTGTCCTTTCTATTTTCTTCTCTAGAATATTCAGATTTTTAAACAAAAGAAACATCTATACCCTGAATGAAAGGAGGACTTTGTTACTTATAAAAGAACAAAATGCCAGGTGTTGCTCAACTTTTTGTATGGGCTTTTGATTAATAATTAACAGAGGAAAACATTGTCTTTTCGTTTATACTTAGATTAATCAGGAATTTAGCCTTCAAAGCCCTATTTACTCTTCAGTTTGCAGTGTCTAACACATTGCTGGCACACAGTAAATATGCACCTTTTCTGGCTTCCATTCTGACCTTACTCTTCCCTGGCACACAGTAAATATGCACCTTTTCTGGCTTCCATTCTGACCTCCCTCTTCCCTCTTCCCTCTTCTCTCTCTCTCTCTCTCTCTCTCTCTCTCCTTACACACACAGCTACTATTGTTTCTTTTTTTCATATACGAATTGTGTTTTCCTATCGTTGAAATCTGTATGGATTGTAGTAAATATAACATGTTGGAATTATGCCTACTGATAATTAGTAACAATAAGAACAAAAAGTAGGAAGTATACACCAGTGATATTTAAAGTCTCTATTTGTAACCTTTATTATTTATTATGTGTTCATATAGTTTGGCATTGAAATTATTGAAGACACTTAGCCTGGCTTCCTTTTATATTCACTCTTCAGTATTTTATATGTAAACTTGTACACATTTAAACACGGAATTTCTTATAAGACTTTTTAAACTTTTTGCTCTTTTTTCCTTGCTAGCCCCTACTCATCTGCCAAGCAGAAATTACAAGTAGAATGAGATTTTTTAGCAAAGTATAAATCTTTGAATCAGAAATATTTTCAATGCACAGGGTTACGTTTGGATAATTTATCATTTTAATTACAAGTAAATTGTATTTTGTCTTCTTCCCGTTTGGATTTTGTTTTATGGTTGGTATGGTCAACATGGCAACTTAAAGTCTCATCTCATTTTGGTCGCTTTTAAGAAGGAAAAAAAAAAACTAAAAAGAAACATGTAAAAAGAAAAAAAAAATTGTTAAATTTAAAAAAATAACAAAACTTTTCTTAATCTGATTCTCCGCCCATCTCTTATATGGAGTTTCTTTTGTGTGGGTGTGAACATAATTTAAATGTGTTTGATCTAATCGTGCAGTTATAAGACATATATTCCAAAGTAATTACATCAATTAAAATATATACAGCGTACATAGAAAAGAAACATGTTAAAACCTCTCATGTTGCCAGGTCTTCCACTTAGATATGGTGGTTTAGCACAATTAGTATTGCTTTTCTTTCCAACTGAGAATGAAAAGATTTTAAAAGTTTTTTAATTTGGTAATTAGTTACCTAATAATATTTAGGAAAAGCAGCTACATATAGCAAGACTTTTAAAAACTGTACCAATCCACTAGAAATAGTGAGATTTGCAACACAAAATATGATATATAATGAAAATTATATGAAAGCAGAATTTACATAGGGATATATTGAATGGAGTGTCAGAAATGTCCTTGCACTTCTACACCACAAAGGAAACCATCATCAAAATGAAAAGGAAACCTACTAAATTAGAGAAAATATTGGCAAATCATGTATCTGATAAAGGGTTAATATCCAAAATATATGAAGAACTCATATAACTCAACAGCAAAAACAAAACAAAAAAAACAAAAACACCTAAATAATCTGATTAAAAAATAGGCAGCAGATCTGAATAGACATTTTTCCAAAGAGAGACATGCTGATGGCCAACAGGTCCATGAAAAGATGCTCATTACTAATCATCAGACAGATGCAAATCAAAACTGCTGTGAGGTATCATCTCACACCGGCTAGAATGGCTGTTAATCAAAAGACAAGAAGTAATAAGTATTGGTGAGGTCGTGGAGAAAAGAGAACAACCCTTGTGCAGTGCTGGTAGGACTATAAACTGGTGCAGCCACTGTGGAAAACAGTGTGGTGGTTCCTCAAAAAACTAAAAATAAAACTACTATATGACCAGCAATTTCACTTCTGGATATAGTTAATAATACTGTATGACATATTTGAAAGTTGCTAAGAGAGTAGATCTTAAAAGTTCTCATCATAGGAAAAAAGTTCTGCAACTGTATATGGTGACAGATATTAACTAGACTTACAGTGGTGATCATTTTGCAATATATACAAATGTCAAATCATGTTGTAAACTTGAAACTAATGTAATGTTCTCGAATTCTGATGGCTTTTATGCTTCCAGACTGCTGAGCTGCTTGTAGTCAAGCTCTCTGATTTTACCTGTAAAATGGAAACAGAAATAACATATTTCATTTAAAGACTAAATGAGATAATGTATAGTTATGAATCTTAAATAGGGAGCATTTCAACTCACTTTTAAAATCTATACGAAAGATCTTTTCTTTTCCTAGTTTTTACATGAGTAATAAATTCTTGGATTTTTCTTAATACAGGGAATAAAACTAATGAAGATTTTAATATTATTGTCATGAAATAAAATATATAAATGAAAGAAGCCAGAAGTGTGTATATGTATTATACGTATAATACATATATATAGTATTTTAAACTGACAAGAAAGTAATTTATGTTCTGCTGAGTGATATTTTATCTTTTATTAAAGATATTGTTAACAAACTAAGCAGCATGTTGCAAAATTAAGCAAACTTTCACTTTTTAAAAAAATGTAGACAATGCTAATGCTCTAATATAATCAGGAGTGGGAAGAGAAGATACTCATGTCTTACTAAGCTTCGGTGCTTTAAGTTTGCCAGAATCAAGACAGACAAGTCTCTGACAAGCCACACAGTCAGCCTTCAGTACCACCTCAGGCAGAAGATCTGTTTCCCTTCTAACCTGCTTGATGTTGCTTCACATAGAGTGTCAGAAATGTCCTTGCACTTCTACACCACAAAGGAAACCATCATCAAAATGAAAAGGAAACCTACTAAATTAGAGAAAATATTGGCAAATCATGTATCTGATAAGGGGTTAATATCCAAAATATATGAAGAACTCATATAACTCAACAGCAAAAACAAAACAAAAAAACAAAAACACCTAAATAATCTGATTAAAAAATAGGCAGCGGATCTGAATAGACATTTTTCCAAAGAGAGACATGCTGATGGCCAACAGGTCCATGAAAAGATGCTCATTACTAATCATCGGACAGACGCAAATCAAAACTGCTGTGAGGTATCACCTCACACCAGCTAGAATGGCTGTTAATCAAAAGACAAGAAGTAATAAGTATTGGTGAGGTCGTGGAGAAAAGAGAACAACCCTTGTGCAGTGCTGGTAGGACTATAAACTGGTGCAGCCACTGTGGAAAACAGTGTGGTGGTTCCTCAAAAAACTAAAAATAAAACTACTATATGACCAGCAATTTCACTTCTGCATATAGTTAATAATACTGTATGACATATTTGAAAGTTGCTAAGAGAGTAGATCTTAAAAGTTCTCATCATAGGAAAAAAGTTCTGCAACTGTATATGGTGACAGATATTAACTAGACTTACAGTGGTGATCATTTTGCAATATATACAAATGTCAAATCATGTTGTAAACTTGAAACTAATGTAATGTTCTCGAATTCTGATGCCTTTTATGCTTCCAGACTGCTGAGCTGCTTGTAGTCAAGCTCTCTGATTTTACCTGTAAAATGGAAACAAAAATAACATATTTCATTTAAAGACTAAATGAGATAATGTATAGTTATGAATCTTAAATAGGGAGCATTTCAACTCACTTTTAAAATCTATACGAAAGATCTTTTCTTTTCCTAGTTTTTACATGAGTAATAAATTCTTGGATTTTTCTTAATACAGGGAATAAAACTAATGAAGATTTTAATATTATTGTCATGAAATAAAATATATAAATGAAAGAAGCCAGAAGTGTGTATATGTATTATACGTATAATACATATATATAGTATTTTAAACTGACAAGAAAGTAATTTATGTTCTGCTGAGTGATATTTTATCTTTTATTAAAGATATTGTTAACAAACTAAGCAGCATGTTGCAAAATTAAGCAAACTTTCACTTTTTAAAAAAATGTAGACAATGCTAATGCTCTAATATAATCAGGAGTGGGAAGAGAAGATACTCATGTCTTACTAAGCTTCGGTGCTTTAAGTTTGCCAGAATCAAGACAGACAAGTCTCTGACAAGCCACACAGTCAGCCTTCAGTACCACCTCAGGCAGAAGATCTGTTTCCCTTCTAACCTGCTTGATGTTGCTTCACATAGATCTCATAGCATTTATTTGTACTTCTTTATGTTATGATTATTTCTGTATGTCTCATCTCCTCTAGCAACTCATAGAATCTGGAGTCTTTACCCTTATTCCTCCTGTTGTAGTAAGGCCTTGAAGTGGACACCCAGGAAATGCTTATTGTATGAATTATAAAGATTAGAAACAACAATAAACGATTTTTACATATCTGTAAACCAAATATATAGCTATATATATGTAATAAAAACAATTATTAATCACTGTATCCTTTCCTTCGGTGATAGAAAAGTTGAGCAAAAAAGCAAGGACCTTAAACAAATCACCCAAAAGATAGTTGAAACAGTAATAAGCGTTAAGTTTTGAGGAATTTTAAAAAGTAAAGGTATGCTAAAACTGATTTTGTTAATCTACTTTATTCCTACATTTAGCATAATATAATAGTAATATACTTATGGATGAAAACATATCCAGAATTCTAATTATTGGATTGGCATGTGACAAAGTGACTTTGAGATTCTGGAAAGATTTGTAGAATGTCTCATTATTTGTTTACCATTTTAAAGAGAGATACAGGAGTGCTAGAATCACATTTCAAACTGGAAAGACCAGTTAGTACTAGAATTTGCTTTCTCTTGTACTGCTTTCTGAAACCTGAACCATCATAAATACTCATTTTCTCTTTTTTATAAAAAGTAATCTTTTCCCGTTCCAAACATTACCTACCATAAAGAAATACTCTCTTGCCATGATTTGGAACGGGAAAGGTAGGGAGGAAGTAGAAGTGGGGGTGAGAGGCAAACTTGGTAACACTTCTCAGTCTCCTCAGATGACCTAATGAAATACCTCAGGAATATATGTTTTCAGAATAGCTATTTATTTTGACAGAGCCTTGACATACTGAAGAAGTAGACTTGTTGATGCCATGCCACAGAGGACAAACAGGAAAACACAACCCACCAGAAATATCTTAAATAACAAGTAATGGATCTATTTTTTCATGTGAGAAGAAAATGTTCCGGCTGATTCTTTTTTTTTTTCTTAACTAAATGTAGTATCAAATGGCTACAAAAGGAAATTCCCTGGATGTGTTTTCATACAAACTCCGTGCTTTAGAAATCAATCCTGTAGATTTAATTCACTGATCAGCTAATTTTTATTCTTTTCCTGAATTCATCTGAAAAAAAGAGTATCATTCCAAAGAATAGCACAACTGATCTTTTTGCAGACCATTTATATCGTTAAAGAATACCATGACTCTCACTTGGGCTTATATCTTATTAGGGAAGTTTAAAGGATATAAAAACATAAAAAGGGCATTTTCTTCTTATGTAAGAAATCCATTCACTTAGATATCCTTTATTTCTTTTGTGGCCTACTTATTACAAAATAAATTTATATTATTAAAAGGGGATATGCTTTCTTGTTTCTCAGCTTCTATACTTTTACATGAGACTTATTAAGTTTCATCAGTTGTTCATCTAAGAATGCTTAGCTGAAAAAGGAATATAACATGTAATTACATATTTGCTAGGAAGATACATAGATGTGTATGCTTGTGTCGGGTAGTTTTGCCAATGAACAAAACAAGGGCTTCGCTTTGGAGCATACTTGATGGGCCATTTTTGTTAAAGAAGGCAAAATCATCTGCCTTTTCTGAACTAATTCCTTTCAGTTATTTAGCAATATTAAAAATGTTAGTTGAAAAATCATTTGTGATAAAAAACCAAAGTGAATTTGGTTTCATTCCATTTTATTCAATGTCTTATGACCATCATATGTTACTTTAGAGTCTTTGCTTTCTTTACTTTTCTTTCCACTGTTTTAACTCTAATTAGTGAAGGGCTGAATAAAAAAAAAAAAACAATTAATTCATTAACACATGCATCTATGTTTATATATCTACCCCTTTCTTTCTTTGTTTCTTTGTTTCTTTGTTTCTTTGTTTCTTTCCTTCCTTCCTTCCTTCCTTCCTTCCTTCCTTCCTTCTCTTTCTTTCTTTCTTTCTTTTTTTTCTTTCTCTCTCTCTCTTTCCTTCCTTCCTTCCTTCCTTCCTTCCTTCCTTCCTTCCTTCCTTCCTTCTCTTTCTTTTCTTTCTCTCTCTCTCCCCTCCTATCTTACCATAAATGTTGTATGTCTATCAAATAAATTTTATAGCTCGAAAATAGAACAAGTATACTAATTTTTAGAATATAAATAGATATTTGGAACTTAAATTCTATCATCCTTATTTTATGAATAGAGAAACTCAGTTGCTAAACCAGACACAATTTTTATAACAGACTATTCCTCGGTGAAATGTAATAGTTTTTAAAAATATAGAAAAGTCTTGTGGGGGATAAAAAAAAAGTAGAAAAAAACATTTATCCAAATGTAATTACTTGTTTATAATATGAGAGTATACACTATTCAGTGATGGCTTCATTTATATTAATCTTCACAACGAACTTGATATCTTTTGCCTGACAACCTTTCACCTATAGAGTTGAAATCCTTTTTCAGTCTTGTCCTTAAATCTATTGCCCCGTTTTACTGCCTTACCACAAGTAGCTCTCTAGGTACAAGGCTAAGCTATAAGACTGAGCTAGCCAACTTTTAAAAAAATCCCCATCCTGACATCATTACAGGCTTTTTAGCCAGCCGTGAGTAATATCAGCCCCGTGGAGGAGAATAAATTAAACAACAGGGATAGAAAACTTACATGTATCCATGGAGGAAAAGTAAAATTACAAGAATTTCTGAGTCTAATTGTGGTTTTTATTTTTATTTCTAAGGTTTTTTTTTCATTGTTTGAAATTTTTAGGTAAGTTTGGAAATATGGAAAACAATCGGTCAGTGTGCAGGATATTTCATTTGATGGGCAATTTTATAGATATAAACACTTTTAAATTTCATTTTAACTTTCCATTATTTCTTAGGGACTCAGAGATCTAATACAGACCATCTGGCAATAACGTCATGGGGAGACGACCTTCATCTTCAGTTTGCCCCTTGGGGTTTTCTACCTGTTTTAACTATTTGGAATTTAAGATGTAAATCTTTTACTATTAGTAGTATGTTTGAAGCATGTAGAAGCAGTCATGTAGGTTAAATGAAATTTATGACCAGAGCAAAATTGTATGTATATATTCAGGTTAAGCTATTATATAGGTGTTTCAGTGGCATGCAGTCATGTTTTCTTCTATTTCATACAAGTTCTGCTCAACGTAAAAAATATGTTGCATTTTAATAATTACTTAAGTTACCTTATAATGTCTGATGGTACTTGAATAATCAATTATAAATGTAAACCCCAGAGTAGTTACCTAAATAATGTTTATTTCCTTCTATTAAACATCATTCTACCTCTTCCCGCATACTTAGAATTCCTTTTATATTGTAGGAACTGAATACATATTTGTTAATTTTCTGATTTTCCTATATCTGGGTAATTTTAGTAGACTTTCTTGTTATCTTTATAACTGAGGTGCTCAGTTGCAGAAAGAGGATGAGACCTGGTGGCAAAGTTATTTTAACTTTGTGTTTAGAAAATACAAACACTCTTCATTATTTCATAAATATAAAGAAGATGTAAAAGTCAATTACTTCATTAATCAACAAGGTGTAGAACACTTTTAGAAATATAATTTTTTTGTCACTATAATGTATTATAAAATGCTAATGAGTGACATAAAGTGTTTGACATGTGATTTGATTTGATTTTGTTTTCCAAAAGTTTTCTCCGATGAACCATTCTCTTTGGATTGAACATCATATCTTCTCCACTTCTATGTCATGGATAACAGCTCA
>NW_011888933.1:527255-538676 GCF_000151845.1 Pteropus vampyrus | reverse complement strand
AGGAGAATAAATTAAACAACAGGGATAGAAAACTTACATGTATCCATGGAGGAAAAGTAAAATTACAAGAATTTCTGAGTCTAATTGTGGTTTTTATTTTTATTTCTAAGGTTTTTTTTTCATTGTTTGAAATTTTTAGGTAAGTTTGGAAATATGGAAAAAAAATCGGTCAGTGTGCAGGATATTTCATTTGATGGGCAATTTTATAGATATAAACACTTTTAAACTTCATTTTAACTTTCCATTATTTCTTAGGGACTCAGAGATCTAATACAGACCATCTGGCAATAACGTCATGGGGAGACGACCTTCGTCTTCAGTTTGCCCCTTGGGGTTTTCTACCTGTTTTAACTATTTGGAATTTAAGATGTAAATCTTTTACTATTAGTAGTATGTTTGAAGCATGTAGAAGCAGTCATGTAGGTTAAATGAAATTTATGACCAGAGCAAAATTGTATGTATATATTCAGGTTAAGCTATTATATAGGTGTTTCAGTGGCATGCAGTCATGTTTTCTTCTATTTCATACAAGTTCTGCTCAACGTAAAAAATATGTTGCATTTTAATAATTACTTAAGTTACCTTATAATGTCTGATGGTACTTGAATAATCAATTATAAATGTAAACCCCAGAGTAGTTACCTAAATAATGTTTATTTCCTTCTATTAAACATCATTCTACCTCTTCCCGCATACTTAGAATTCCTTTTATATTGTAGGAACTGAATACATATTTGTTAATTTTCTGATTTTCCTATATCTGGGTAATTTTAGTAGACTTTCTTGTTATCTTTATAACTGAGGTGCTCAGTTGCAGAAAGAGGATGAGACCTGGTGGCAAAGTTATTTTAACTTTGTGTTTAGAAAATACAAACACTCTTCATTATTTCATAAATATAAAGAAGATGTAAAAGTCAATTACTTCATTAATCAACAAGGTGTAGAACACTTTTAGAAATATAATTTTTTTGTCACTATAATGTATTATAAAATGCTAATGAGTGACATAAAGTGTTTGACATGTGATTTGATTTGATTTTGTTTTCCAAAAGTTTTCTCCGATGAACCATTCTCTTTGGATTGAACATCATATCTTCTCCACTTCTATGTCATGGATAACAGCTCATTATTTATCTCATAAAGACCACACGGATGTTGCCCTCAATACTTATCTCTTTATTTCATCATCTGACACTGCCAAAAATGCTGTCCCACTCAGCTAGTCACACAATGCACCACCACTCCTTGGGTGCAGGATTCATTAGCTCAGGTGGCCCCACATAGAATTACACTACTTTACAGGGCAGGAGGACAATGAGGGGTGGGGATAAGGAAGAAATATGCTCAAGGAAGAGAAAAGTTTATGTAAAAACATTCTAGTCACAGATAAATGCCTCAGAGCCAAATGGGGATTTTTAAAAAGGAAAGAAAAAATAAAAGGAAAACAAACAGCCTAGATGATAACCCTTTTTCTGCCCGGTCTCGACTTTGGGGAACCAGATTATTTTCTTCAGTCTCATAGTTTCATAGGAATTTATAAATGATAGTATTTCTAAATCATGGGTGGTTTTTTGTACTCTCATTAAAATCTTTGCATATATGAAGTAAGCCTACTTGAGAAGGTACAGTTTCAGTGAAACAGAACAGTTGTTAATAAATCAAGTATTGAGAATACACTTGTAGTTCATTTGAGTGTTAGGTTCAGTGGCTTCTTTAAAAAATACTTTTCTTTGATCTCCAAAGCTTGCAGTCAAGTTGAGGGAAGGGAAAACTGATGTATATAAATAGTAACTAATACATGGCAATATAATCAAATACTAAGTACAGACATAACTTTCTAGAGAAATCCAGAGAAGTTATAATTCACTGTGATTTACAAGGGCCTCATTTTAAAAAAGGAATTTCAGCTGGGTTTAAAGGTGAATAGAATTTAAATAAACATAATAGAAAGTGAGAGAGAAAGAAGGAGATTTCTTGAAAGGGGTCTATGAAAGCCAGAGGCACAGAAAAAGGGATTCAGGACTGGATGTTAGGAAACCTGAAACAGACTTCAGGACCGGTTAGGACCAGGATTTTCTACCTCTTAATTTTCTCCTTCTGTCTTAGTCTTCCATTTTTTTCCTTTTCACAGATATGTTTTGAACTACCTTAATATGTATCTGCTTTTTTAAACTATGATCAAAAATCCAATCCATCGTGATATTTTTTATGCTCTTTGTGCACAAAGAATAATTACATAGATAAATATTCATGTGGGTGTCTGTTCCAAGAGCTTCCATTAATAAAACTGTGTTTTTGTGTTAGGTTTTGTGAAAGGAAAAAAATACCAATATCTTGACACATGGAACTAAATGTTCCAAATAGCATTTATGCTATCTGAATTTATTTTATTTTGGTATTAATATTACCGAGCTTGTTTATAATTAAAGATAAATGAAGTAATAAAATTAAGTACTATATCTCTTTATTAAATTTCACATGGGAAATTTGAATTTCACCATTTGAATTATTTGTTAAATTATTTAAAAGGGCTCTACTACAGGGAGAAGGTTTAATTGAAATTGAACTTGTTGGGGAAATATAGTTAAAAACAAAACTTCTTCCAACTGAGAAATCTCCGCTACAAAGGTAGTAGAGAAAAAAAACATTTTTGTTATTGAATAAGCATTAATTATAATTTGTTGCTCATCACAGGCAATCCACTAAGACAGAAATCCCCAAACCCCGAGCTGCAGACCGAGCTGCAGACCGGTGCCAGTCCATGGCCTGTTAGGAACCAGGCTGCACAGCCAGAGGTGAGAGGCGTCAGCAAGTGAAGCTTCATCTGTATTTGCAGCTGCTCCCCAGCACTAGCATCACTGCCTCAGCTCCACCTCAGGTCATCAGGCATTAGATTCTCATGGGAGCACTGGTCCCTGGTGCCAAAAAGGTTAGGGACCGCTGCACTGAGATTGCAAAGACGAAAAGAAATTTCACCCTTTTACATAGCCAAGGAGATACAACTCATTAATTACATACATGTTTTCAAGAGAAACAGTAGTGGTCGAGTAAAAGGACTAAATAAATTCACCTTGCAATTGGGATGACCATCTGTGTAAGTTAATTGGCATTCTTCAGAGGAGGGACAAACTTCTCATATCTTTATGACAGGACCGTTGTTTAACATCTTGGAGCAAGGAACCCAAGAAGTTTGACTTATTTTCTCATAGGAACTGGGAGATAAGAGGCTATTCCTCTTCATGTTTGCATTTCAAAAAGATGGCTCCCAGGTTCTTGAGGAAACAGGAGGAGTGTGAGAACGAATGCCCAGAGGCTTAAATTGGCCACTTACAAAGATTTATACACATTTGAAAAAGACAGTGAAAGAAATTCTAAAAGAAAAAGACAGAGTCAAAGTCTCTACGCTAGTTTAAACAGGGGGAATTAGCCTCTTATTTTTAATTATATTTGCTGTTATAATGAATAAAATCATTGTTTTTTAAGAAAAGTAGTCAATGGATAGTTTTGGCCGAATATACTGCTAGCATATTCTAAAACAAAGAAAAAATAGACTTTAAAATAGAAAGATTTAGTAAAATCATCATTCCTTCCTTATGGTTACTGAATAAATCAGCAGGGTGGTACCGCTTAGATTTGGCCTTTGTGATGGGAGGCCAGCCTCTGTGGAGAGCAGAAAGGACAATATAAAAATAACTTAAACTACTCCCTTAAGTGGTTTGAGATTAGATATTCACAGCTTTCTGGTCCTTCAGCTAAAAGACCTCTGTGCTCATTCAAATGCTAATATTTGGCCATCTGCTTTTTTTTCAAAGCAAGGCAAGCTGGAGGTCACATGACCCTAATTACTGCAATTATGAGCTTTCTGGGAGTAATCACTTAGGTTGCACCCAGAGTGGGCACCTGCTGATGATAAAGAGATCAGGAGATTACTAAGGCCAGGCTTCCCTATAAGACATCCAATGATTCATTTCTTAATATGTATTTGTATGTAAAGGAGTTGAAAACAAGCCTCCCCAAGATATGCCACTTTGTCAAGTGGATTATACTGAGTTGAAGGCAACCAAGATGCTGTGAGCTCTTAAGAAATTTTTACCTCTTCCTTAAAGAATTTAAATTAGAGGCCTTGTCCATAGTAAGACTTATCGGCGCAAATAACTTTTTATGATCTATCTATAGGGCAGGGCAGACTTCTAATTCCTGAAGGTGTGCTTTTCTTACCCTTCTGGGAATGGCCTTCCTCCCTTCTGAAGCTCCAGAGTAAATGCCTTACCTCATCCTTAGCTCAGTGACATATATATATATATATACCTCATTTTGCCTTTCTATCTCTGACCTTTCCTGTATGTGAGGTCAGTGATTCACTCTTGTATGTGGGGTTCTTATACGTAGGTATGTAATTAAATTTGATTATTTTCTCTCGTTAATTTGTCTCATGCCAATTTGATTATTAGACCAACTGGCAGTACCTAGAAGGGTAGAAGAAAGTTTCTTCATATATATGTATTTCCACACATACACATATATGCACACACACAGCTAAAACCCCTGTGTTCTAATAAGAGCATTCTTTTTCCCATATAGGTTACATTTTTCATGAAAATCTCTCTTTAAATTTAGTAGGAACAGTTTAAAATTCATATTTATGTGTATGTATGAATAAAACTAGCATTCTAAAGAAGGACATGGAGAAAACTCTAATAATGACTAATGAAGCAGCAGACTTCACGTCCACAAATTTGAGTTCTTCATGCAAAGAGAAAAGAATGTCACAGGGCTCAATATTTCCAGCAGTAATATTTCATATTGTTTAGTTTTGTTTCATTAGTTTGGAGGTAAAGTCCTAACTTCTAATTATAAGGATAGGTACTTAACGGGAAAATTCTTCAGACAACAGAAGGCCTTCTGAGAGTTATTCTTTAACAGGGCAAATTTTTTTCCCTTTCATAAAGCCATTTATTTCTCAAGTGCTTATATAGTTTCATAGGAGTACTTTTAGCAGTATTGTTTACCTTGTTCTCTATTACTATACTTTTCAGACTGTAGAGGACTGGTAGTTTTAAATTTTATTGTGTATTATGGATTTATTTTTAACTTAATGCATAGAATAATTTTTGAGCAAAACTCTGTTCATGCTGAATTGCGTGTTGGGCTATGTGGCAATATCTTGTCAATACTGTGTGACTGAAATAATGTTGATTAATGACACTGGATTAAAGATAATGCATGGTCTCTTCTCTTGAAAATCCTTGAGTATTCTAACTTGCCTCCAAAGTAAGATTTAGAGCTTATTATAATTTCCCATTTTAGTATTAAGACAAGCTAAGCTAATTTCTAGTCTGTGTCAAATGACCCCCTAGCAAATTATTTATTCATTCAACAAATGCTTTTGTGAGCACTACCGTGTCCCAAGAAATGTGCCGGAAGGAAACATGACAAGCATAGTCTTGCTTTCTCTTATTCAGGTAGTAATTTGAACAGCCTGTGAAGTGCACATGTGCACTTTCACCACATTTATTTGGTATACCTAAATATAATGTGGAGTTTGCCAAATTATTTGTCATCATCTATTAACAATTTAAAAATGCATCAATTGATGGCATTTAAAAGCCGTTTCGTGATAGCTATTGTCAAGTTCCCCCCCGCACCCCGGTCTCCCCTGACCTACACCTTTTTTTCATTACTAAGAAAGAATACTATTTATTCTTCAAGAATAAAGAATGTCTGATTGGATCATAACCTTTTCCTCCCACCTTCATCTGTCTGTCTTAATGCTTCACCTTGCTTCTTATAGACATTTAAATTTTCTTTAAAAAAAACCTGCTTCAGCTGGAAGGATTGATATCTTTCCTAACTTTTCAGAGAAAGAACAGTAAAGAGGCTTTGCTGTACTAGAACTCTGTCACCTGGGACTCTGTGCCTTTCAAAGGTAACATTAAAAACATTCATGGCCCATTTGAACTGATAAGCCAAGAAATCGGGATTTTGAGATCAAGAATTTAAGCTTCATATATTCCATTCTATAACATATTTTAAGTATGTTACAGAATGCTAAATTCAATAGTTACTGTTTTCATGAGTACCAGATCCCCTATGATATTATTCTTTTCAATAAAATAGATCAAATATTTGATAATGTAGTGCAGTTGTTCAGCTTTATAAGATTTCATATAAATCTTATAAATCACACAAAAAAACCTTTTGACAGACCATATGTTTAGAGTTTTGTTTCAGAAAATGTTGTCTTCGTAAATATAATTCAAATGAGGGTATATTTTCTGCTCACTTTTTGAGAAGTAACAGAACCTGCAGTAAGCTACTCCTCACACTAGATGTGCAACCAGATAGCTCATTTCAGCGTCATTTCTACCAGTGGTTTGAACAATTGGATCTCATCTGTGATATGAGAGAAGATATCAAGAAAAGAGAATAATGTAGACACCAGGAGCTAATCAGAACAAAAAGGAATGGCCATGCACACGTGAATCAGGGCAGAAGTTAGGAGCTGTATAAACATGGCCAGAGTAAAATGGTAGCATTTGCCACAAAACAGCATTTTGAACTCTGGAAGCAGAGGAAGGAAAGTGAGCTGGAAGAAGTGAGCAGGATGAATGATACGAAATCATGTCTTTGAAGTAGGCTGACGAATCTTCAATCTCAGAAAAATATTGCTTCATCTTATAGGATGTTTCAAGAAATGTTTGTGACATATACTTTTCAAAATAACTTGACAGTGCTATGAGTATCATCAGTATTTTATTACTTGGAGTCACTGATTAAGGGTTCAAATCAATATATAAAATAAGTTTCAGGCTAACAGCTGTGGGTCTCTCCCAGTGAAAGGGGCCTGAGCCTGAGCCCTCAATCCAGGAAATTGTTATTAGAAGAGTCATTATTTAGGGTCTTTTAAAAAGATCTTACGTGGAACTTTATTTTTGTTTATTTAACTTTGGTGAAATCTTAAATCTTCCTCATTCAGGGAAAGTTTTAGTTGATGCTACCCCTTCAGAAAGAAAAGTTTTTCATTCAAAGATATTACAGTTTATGGAGAGGGAACACAGACTAATACATTAAAGAGACATCAACTTAGCTCACAATTGTGGGTGATGAAATAAGAATGGTCATGACTCCAATGAACGTACAGTTGCCTTTTCTGTTTGTCTATGGTTGCCTGAATCGGTATTTAGATAGGACATATTGAATACTTATGCAAAGCCTGATGAGGCACAAATTAAATATTGATATTTGTATTCATCTTCAATTGTCTCAGCACGTACTTCTTTAGCCTCTTTTGCCACCTCCTCTCTCTTTATTCTCCATTTTTTTTTTCTGTCGGGGTGCATGCTTAGACATCAGTTAGTTTCTCAGGGGAGCTTCCCTCCACTGGGCCAAATGATTCAGCTATGCACTTCCATAACACCCCAATCTGATCTATCATGGCATTTCACTCTATTTGCATTCCTAAAGTAACATTCATTTTTCTTAGTAATTAATTAGATTCTATTTTTCTTGAAGGCAGAGACCATATGTTGTCATTGCTGTCCTTTTGGAATCTTGCACCCTGCCTGATATAATTTTTATACTCATTAAGAATTAATTACTCTCACTGTCACTCTCATTGCTATTGTTGGGTTGCTGCTGTGATTATTCCTAGTGCCTTGTGTGCTCTCTCTTTATTGCTATCCTGAGCATCTCCTTTCTAACCAGTCTGTGTGGGGTGCCATCTGCCCGGGCTTTCCGCATGTTGGAAACTGGACCTACATGCTAGGTCTCCCTTCCCACCTCTCCTAACCTGCAGGAATCTCTTGTTATTCCCCACTGGAGGCCCCTGTTAAACTCAGCAGTACATCAAACTGCAATGTATTTGCCCTCAAGGAACTTGGTAAATAAAAATAAGTCTCTTCAGACTTCATGAGAAGAATAAGAAGCAGACCTGTTCAGCTCCATTTGGCTTTTTATTCATTTACTTTTCTTTTGCCAGGTGGTCTGAATCAAGGATAAAAGTGCCCTAGATTTCCGTATTTGTCTTCTACAGACTCAGTGTTAAGCACTTAGTGCTGTTTATACTTTAAACGTAACTTTTATAAAACTCTATTTTGAAAAGCTATGACTAACTATGGCTACATATAAAAAGAAAGTTAACGGAAATGTAAAGTCCCCTGCAAATCTGTTTTTTAAAGCTTCTCTCATTTAGAAAAATAAAAGCTACATTGCTTCTCTGATGACTTGTGCCAGTGTTATTCTCCCGTTTGCTAAATATTCAACATTTAGTTAGGCCTATTAAAAAAAATGCAGAGAAACAGTTTAATGTACCAAAAGCCTACATAATGTGGTGTGAGTAAATGTTGTTCCAGAGCTTATTTTAGTATTCTAGGAAGGTTGGCATGGAAACCTGGAGAAGGCATTTTAGATGCTTGAGACATAAAGATTTTCATTTTGAGTCTTGTTTATCTCCTTTATTTATATTTCGAATTAATTCTTATTTCTTATTTCTATCTAATTTTAGGAATGTGATCTTTTCCATAAGCAGAAGCAGCTCTTTAATTTTTTAAAAGAAATATATTTTTTACTAGAAAATAATAAAAATGTAGGCAGCGTCAGGGGGATAACTTTTAAGACTTAAGCAATTTAATTCTTTGGACACAAATATAGACTGTGGAATCATATAGAAATGGGTTCAAATGTTGGTTCCAGCACTTACTAGCTATATGACAATTGCTTTGATGGTAGCCTTGAAAAATGAGATAAAAAATTAATATAATACTAATCAAAGAAAATAAATTAGGTGATATATGTAATGCACTTAGCAGAGTGTCTTGCATAAAGTACACATTCATTAACTTTCATTCTTATATTTGTGAAATATAAGGAGAATGGATAAAAGAAAAATTCCACAAAATACCTTGATTCAGAAACCTTTGCATCAGCTATCCCCATCTGAATCAGTATGTCTTTTGCCTGAATATTGTGAAATAGTGGTTATAAAATGTCTCAAGACTTTCACTGATTTATGTGATTAAGCTTCTGTGGGTTAGAACAGGGTATGAAATAGTTCCATATCAATTTTCTTTTTTCTATTCCTTACCTATTGTGTTCTTCTGTTACTGGAGCTCTTCTAACCCCATGATAATTAGTGACCATTATGTTCCTTGGGACCTTAGAGACCAAGGTTCAATCATTGCCTCTTCTGCTAAGCAGCTGTGTGGCCTTGAATAGAGAATTGCAACTCTAGAGACCTGGGTTTTCTGATTAAGAAAATTAAGTGTAGATAAGCCATATGGTTTCTAATGAATATATATTTTAGTTTCTGAAAACTATGGCTGTATCAGCTCTCGGTGTCAGAATAGAGTCTAAGTTTCTGGGCACCATTTTTTCTTAACATCACAGACTAAATTCAAATATGATATTGGAAATTATATAAAGATTATTTTCCATTCTTTATAGCCCTGAATCTGCCATCCTTGCAGACAGATATGCCCAGAGGCTGTCAAGCTTTTATAAATGACTTTGTTAAGTAAATTAGCTACTAATTTTTTTTTTAACTTAGAATCTCAGAATATTTGGCAAGTTCGATGACCCCTAGCAATTAAATGACAATTATTTCTAAATCTATTTTTTTTTTAATAAAGGGATCAGTTTTTCATATACTTATTTAGAAATGGCATTTCTTAGGCATAAACCCATTAAAAAACATTTGGCGTATTTTATATTACAATTACCAAATGACACGAGTAAGTTATGCTGAGAGAATAACCCAAAGGAGCAACTTTAATATTACAAAATTTGCGTGTATGTAGACAACTGTTAGTTCATGGAAAGCTAATCTGTAGGCAAGAACTTGCTGAGCTGAGGAGGGTTTTGTCAAAGCAAGTCCTTTCCTGAATGAACTGACTCTTGGATTGACTTGGGTTAGGGACAGAGATAATTATGCCTCTGGAAAGGCTGTCATGGCATAATTATATAGTCCTTACTCCTCAAAAGCTTCAAGCCTTCCAAGTAAAGTTTCACGAGGACACCAGAAGAATCTCAAGATTAGCTTTGGAAATTCCACTAAGTAAATATTCTATTATCTTTTCTGAAAACAAATATTCACATAGAATTCTGTATACTTCAAAGTTATATATATGTAGCTTTTTTCAAACTCTTAGTTTCTACATTAATTTCTTTTTTTTTCTAACTGAAGAAAGTCTGGGAAAAAAAAATCTTCACTGTAGTAACTTATTAGTTCCATTTCCTGCAATATTTCTTTTCTTGTGGTTGCTGGTTTCCAGCCAGTTCTATTTTTGCACTTATTTTCTCCATTACGTTCCTTTTTTTTTTTTTTTCTGAGTAGAAGAATTTTTATGTTTTTTATTTTGTCAGAATGGAATGTTTCTCATGTCATGTCATGTCTTGATTCTGATATTTTCAAAGCTTAAAAACATTGCAGAGCAGATATGTCTACATAATTAAACATACCATGGGCTTTTAAGAAAAAATCTGATACTTCAAAAAGTATTTTCAACCATCAGTGGGTTGGGAATGGCCAATCACTTTTTCATAAGTCCTGTGTTTTTGAGTGTAGCAGTCAGCTTGGTGCAACTGTGTTTAAAGGAGGAAACTAGGAGTCTAGGAAGTGACCTCATGAGACTGCAGAAAACTAAGGGATTAAATAATAATAATATACAAAAACAAACTGTATTTCACTTCTGAGTGCAGGGAAATTCTGAAAATGGGGGGGAAATGGAAATCAAAAAATACGCAAATAAGTATCCACATATGAGCGCATGAGAGAGGTACAGGGGTGAGCGTTTAAGACTTTCTTCAGTCTTTTGTTTTTTTGGCTTGTTTCTTTCCTTTTGGAGGATGGCCTTTCTTTAGTATGTGTTTGGAGTACTCGAGAGTTATTTGGGTAGGATGCATGAGCATTTGCAGTTCAGGATGTAAGCATTTATAACTTTAAAAAGGCTAGGATGCTCCTTGGGAGCAAATCCTTCTGTTTTCCTGCCTCTTTACTATATGTTGAAAAATAACCAAGAGGATACTAGGAATTCATAGAATTTAATGGAACTATCTGTGCTAGATCCTTTGAGAAATATTGGCTGACCTAAGTCCTGACTATTTTCTGCCATCCTGAAAATGAAAGAAGGAAGTGTTACTATTATAAGAACCATAAATCAAACAGTATTCCTGTTTTCTGATCATGGTTATTGTGTATTGAAAAAATTTCATTTTAGACCTGAAATATAGAATGTGCAAAACTCTTTCCTAAGCCTGATGCTCCACAGCACATCTATGGGGCGGATATAGTTTGGAATCTCTAAAGCTGCCTGACCACAAAACCAACAAATACTCTGTTCTCTCCCAGTCCTACTTAAACTAGATCTGTGGATATATGAATGCAGTGAAAATCTAAGCAGGAAGGCTCTCATGAATTCTACACCC
>NW_011888933.1:521642-524715 GCF_000151845.1 Pteropus vampyrus | reverse complement strand
GTTTGTCCTTCAGAATGGAGTTTGCCTGGCCCAGATGGGAGCTAAGGAGAGTCACAGCTAGGACAGTGGGGATGTGGATGAAGCAGCAGCAGGTATCCAAGGTGAAGAGAAGACCAAGACTTCTCTGCTTGCAATGTTGGAGCAACGAGGACATCGCATTTTGAAGGAAAATAACCAAGTTTTGAAAGATTGAAACTGTTGTTATCAAGATTATATTTAATTAGCAGCACCTTCAGTCCAAACCAATTTGCAGTCAATGCCTTGCACACTGACTAAACTGAGTAACGAAACTATTTGGCCAACCATTGTATGTGTGCTGTAGAAGGGATAGTTAATGAAGCCATGGGATGAAGGACATTGCCCTGTGTGAGGGCGAAAAAGCGTCCATCTCCTGTGAAAATCATGAGCATTACCATTGTCTGTAAAAATAGGCCTTCAAGAAAAAAAAATATATGGGTCTGATAATTAGGAATGTTATTTATTAGTGTATCCAGTCTTATAATGACAAAGGGTCTGCTGGAATCCCTTTTTAATTGTAAAGTAGAATTCCATCTGAAATAATCAGGAGGCAAGCAGATTTATCAGTCCCTTAAAGGTATTAGTAGGAGAAGCAATAAATACTTTGAACAAAGATATATGTCACTGAGTACCTATAAGCTATTTATTTTTCATTTTAACCATAGGCTTTAGTTGTACTCCTAGACCAGTTACTCACTTGTGGACTGCTAAAATAATTTGTTAGGATTATATATGGTCTAACTTTTTATTTTCCATTAGTAACTGTAGAAGGAAACAAACACAATTATTCTATGAGAGTTGAGAAAAGAGTTTCTCTTAGGTATATTTAATTTTGACTAGATCCAGAGAAGAATGACAAAAACAAACAAACAAATAAACAAACAAACAAAAAACCCTGAAATAAGAGGAACATGAACCAAGCCAAGTTTGGCATAGTGTTTTATCATCATTACGGACCCAGATGTCCTCTGTATTCTTCCCTGCCGTCCTCACCATACAGCTTCCTTTTGCTTCAGCTTCCACTGTCTTGTCACATATGCATTCTGGAGAGTAGGAAGGAGAAAGAGCAGAAGCACATGGTTCCACCCTTAATACATATTTCCTAAAGTCAAACACACATCTCAGTCTCATTGGCCAGAACTTAATTTTTCGATTATACTTTGCTATCGAGATGAAATGTGACTTTTCTTCAGAATAAACATGTGCCCAACTAACATTTAAGGATTCTTTGGCTGAAGAGGAAGGGAAGAAGGGAAAATGGAGGACAATTTGTGCCTCTGCCACACTAGAATTAGCTCTGTTTTCTTTGTTACAGGAAGAAGTGCAGATTATTAGGATTGCAGTGGATGTTCACTGTTCAGTTACATGATTATAGGACAAATGTAGACAGGAAATTAAATATCACTTGCAAATTATATAATTTGAGATCTTAAAGTCGCCTATTATTTATTTAACTAAGTATTTTTCTCAGCTTGAATTAAATCATAAATCCCAGTAATTTGTGTTGATAAAAGGACAAACATTTATGAAGTTCTAGGCAGCATTCTAGGTTCTCTCTCTCTCTCTCTCTCTCTAAATATATATGTGTGTGTGTGTGTGTGTGTGTGTGTACACACACATACACATACATGTTTTTTCTTTGTAACTCCATTAACATAGATATTCAACTTCTTTTGTAGTCAAAGGATCTGATCATTAAAAGAATTGATTAACTTGCTCAAGGTCACATAGGTAATAAATGGAGTTGGATTTTGATGCATGGCTATAAGATTATATATTTTTTGTATCCTAGTAGCTTCTCAGTGTCACCGGCACTGTATTTGATGTGTTTCATCTATCTGTAGATCCTCCTTGTGAAAGATATTACCTGTAGCTACTGATTGAATGAATGAAATACTGAATCCACTATATTTGCTGATGCTGTGAATTTTCTTTTTTGTCGTTTGTAGACTATCTAAAGCCATTTAGCGACTTTGCTATCTTTAATTCCTGATCAAATCTAGTTAATGACTAAAACTTGATTAAGCAAATTAGATGACACGATAAGTGGGAAATTCCAAATAGTTTTATTCTTCATAAGAAAAACAAAAGAGAGAAAGAAAAAAATTAATAGGAAAGAAAAGACAAATGTGCTTCTCTTTGTTTCTAAGTTCTTATTGCACCTGAGTCTCCTCATGTTGTGGGCCTATTTTGTCTGTGTTCTGAGTCTCAAAACATCTGCTCTTTCTCTTTCAAAATTTGTTCCTCATCATTTAATTTCATGGCTTTTAAAGCCACTTAATGTAAGAAAGGGTGTCTAGTGCCATTTAGTGGTTATTACATTTGAGTGCTACAGTAAGGAAAATGCAGACACTCTTTTTATGAGCCTTGAAACAGACTTTTATGAAATAAGTTATAAAATAATTAAATGTGTGCTTGCCACATTTATGCATATCAGCCTTAAGAATACTGAGACAAAACTTGAATAAAATTTGCCTTCAATACTCTTGAGATGTTTATTGATTGGCTAATATGACTTATTTGGCATGGTTCAAAATGGTTTTTAAAATTTAAGTTATCTTAATTAAATTCTGAAATTGAATAATAAAATTTGCACTATATGAATCATCGATTTAAACTGTTTTTGCAAACAATTCCTCTTTATGTTTTTAATGCTAAATTTAAGTGAATTTCATTATGTAGGTACAAAAGTTTTGGGCATTAACAAAATTAGGGTACTCTTATGCAACCAATCGTAGGCTTTTAAGGGAAGAGTCTTATGAAAAAAAGTGATTTTAAATCATGTTCCTCCTTTTTAAAATAAATGTATTGATTGTTTTCTTCCTTTGGCTAAGTGGAAAATAAGAACCCTTAGTATGGCTTCAACTGTCTTATGCTCTAGTATTTATTTATTTCATATAAGCTCTTCATTACCGTCATCTTCAGCATCATAACTACTTTTTGCTGAATATTAAGCCCTTGCCATGTGTTATTTCATTGAATCCTTATAACAGTTCTAGGAACTATTACTATCCTCACTTTAAAACTGAGACTTAGTAAAGTTAAACAATTTCCC
>NW_011888933.1:503709-521592 GCF_000151845.1 Pteropus vampyrus | reverse complement strand
TTTTGTAGTCAAAGGATCTGATCATTAAAAGAATTGATTAACTTGCTCAAGGTCACATAGGTAATAAATGGAGTTGGATTTTGATGCATGGCTATAAGATTATATATTTTTTGTATCCTAGTAGCTTCTCAGTGTCACCGGCACTGTATTTGATGTGTTTCATCTATCTGTAGATCCTCCTTGTGAAAGATATTACCTGTAGCTACTGATTGAATGAATGAAATACTGAATCCACTATATTTGCTGATGCTGTGAATTTTCTTTTTTGTCGTTTGTAGACTATCTAAAGCCATTTAGCGACTTTGCTATCTTTAATTCCTGATCAAATCTAGTTAATGACTAAAACTTGATTAAGCAAATTAGATGACACGATAAGTGGGAAATTCCAAATAGTTTTATTCTTCATAAGAAAAACAAAAGAGAGAAAGAAAAAAATTAATAGGAAAGAAAAGACAAATGTGCTTCTCTTTGTTTCTAAGTTCTTATTGCACCTGAGTCTCCTCATGTTGTGGGCCTATTTTGTCTGTGTTCTGAGTCTCAAAACATCTGCTCTTTCTCTTTCAAAATTTGTTCCTCATCATTTAATTTCATGGCTTTTAAAGCCACTTAATGTAAGAAAGGGTGTCTAGTGCCATTTAGTGGTTATTACATTTGAGTGCTACAGTAAGGAAAATGCAGACACTCTTTTTATGAGCCTTGAAACAGACTTTTATGAAATAAGTTATAAAATAATTAAATGTGTGCTTGCCACATTTATGCATATCAGCCTTAAGAATACTGAGACAAAACTTGAATAAAATTTGCCTTCAATACTCTTGAGATGTTTATTGATTGGCTAATATGACTTATTTGGCATGGTTCAAAATGGTTTTTAAAATTTAAGTTATCTTAATTAAATTCTGAAATTGAATAATAAAATTTGCACTATATGAATCATCGATTTAAACTGTTTTTGCAAACAATTCCTCTTTATGTTTTTAATGCTAAATTTAAGTGAATTTCATTATGTAGGTACAAAAGTTTTGGGCATTAACAAAATTAGGGTACTCTTATGCAACCAATCGTAGGCTTTTAAGGGAAGAGTCTTATGAAAAAAAGTGATTTTAAATCATGTTCCTCCTTTTTAAAATAAATGTATTGATTGTTTTCTTCCTTTGGCTAAGTGGAAAATAAGAACCCTTAGTATGGCTTCAACTGTCTTATGCTCTAGTATTTATTTATTTCATATAAGCTCTTCATTACCGTCATCTTCAGCATCATAACTACTTTTTGCTGAATATTAAGCCCTTGCCATGTGTTATTTCATTGAATCCTTATAACAGTTCTAGGAACTATTACTATCCTCACTTTAAAACTGAGACTTAGTAAAGTTAAACAATTTCCCTGTGGTCTCACAGTTTATAACTGACTGCGTCTGGATTCAGATTGAGGCAGTCTGAAAGCCAGAGCCTGCCCTCTAAACCATGCTGTGACATTCATATACACCAACTCACAGGTTTTTAAATCTGTTTCTGGCCATGTCTAGATGGCTCTCTTTTAGTGCTTCCTCACTAAGTCTACCATGTCCCTGTTTAGCTGGCCCCCTAGAATTCTAGATCACAAACTGAATGACATCTTATTCCTTTACAACAAAGTGGATATGAACTAGGTCTAAAGGCTCTTTGCATTTGCCATTTTAACTCAGTTGGTTGAATGTTTTAGTTGACCAACAAATTTGATGAATTTTTCACTAATGAATTAAGTAGTCACTTTATCGTAAGCTTAAAAAACGGGGCTTCACCTCCTCTGTGGTGAACTCGTGAAAAAGCTGAAGATTGCCCACTTCTCACCCTTCCTCACACACCATTTCCCCTTTCTGACTTTTTCTTTGCCCTTCGCTCATTCTGCACTGTTCTGTGCTCAATGCCTCTTTTTACCACTTCAAAACCAAGTCTTGAAAAACAAATGCAGCTTTACTTCTACATTATTCTTCCCGACAGCCCGCCCTCTTAGATATGTTCTCAAGATATGTTTTTACTTTTTTTTCTAGTTTCCTATTTGTTCTGTTTTCACTGTAGAAATTTTAGAGAGTATAAAACTGTATAAAGAAACAGGTAAAAAATATATAGAGCCTATGACTCTACCACCCAGATGCTGGTACAGTACACATTTTGGCAAATTTCTTTCTAGTCTTCTTTTGTTGTTTGAAAGCTTTCTAAGGCATGAGAACATACTTTGTTGATAGGATACAGCCCTTTAAAACAAACTCCTGATTGCCAGTGCTTACTTCTAGTTCAGATTTAGACAAAAGTTTCTGGTGGTTCTGAGGTGGGGGTTGGGAGTGATGGTCAGTGAGGGCCTCAATTGGTTTATGTTGAGAAAATCAACGTAATGCTACCCTCCAGGGGAGGATAGGAGAGTTCTCACAGGTTAAGACCATTCTTGAGAAAATTGGGGTGAGACAGGGTGAGGGTACCTGGTCCAGATAAGAGAGATCTTTTTAAGAATACTGTTAACATAAGGAGAGTAGAAGCAGGGACCTGGTCCAGCTGGAGGGAGAGGGAGCTGAGTTCTGGCAGAAGGAACCAGGAGATCCCAAGAGACCTGGACTGCAAAGGGCCAGCCATCTGGCTGGCTGGCCCCAGGAGCTATGCAAAAACCAAGATAACCTGCCAAAATGTGTGGAACCTCCATCTTAAAGCATAGGCCAACTTGATTATTTTTAAGCTCTGCAAGTAACCGATGTGAGTCCTTTTGTTAGTTTGCCATTAATAACAACTAACATTTCTTGAGTATGTGTCCAGCACTGACTAATCTGTTTCCTGGTGTTATCTCATTTAGCCCTTACAACAAGTCAGCTACTGTTAGGATCTCCATTTTACTGATAAAGAGTCAGAGGCCTGGAGAAGTTGATGGTTTTGCGCAAGGCCACTTTGATAAGTAGAGAAATAGGAATTCCAGCCCAGGGATTGTCTGACTCTAGAGTTCTTACTAACTGCCACATGGTCTATGATTTAGGCTTTTGTCTGGGCTTATGCTGGGTTACTAATCTATTATAAGAAACTGCCGTGGGGTCAAATATATGGTGATGGAAGGATATTTAATTTTTCGTGGTGAACGCACAATGCAACACACATAAGGTATATTGTTGAATTGTATACTTGAAACCTATATGATTTTATTAACCAGTGTCATCTCAATAAATTTAAAAAATTAAAAAGAAAGAAACTGCCACAGTGTGTGTGGCGGGGGGGGGGGGGGGGGGATGTATTTTCTAGAGGTCCTCAAGTTAATGTACAAATTGCTCAGCCCTTCAAAATTACTTTATGAAAACCTAATGTATAAATATGTCACATATTCAAACTATCTCCTGACTTTGAAGTATTCTGGGCCCTTGATTCTGTCAAATTTTTTTTTTTTGAACTGGACCTCAATTTTATTCAGGTAGAGCATAGAATTATATAACAAGATTATCTTTCTCGATTGCCATAAATTCTACAAGAGTTACAATTTAATATTTAAGTGAAGTACAGCCCTGAAATAGTAGTAATGTTAAAGCTAATCTATAGTAACATAAAAAGGTGTCCTTGAGATCACAAGGTCATATACCCTGCCTTGCATTTTGTTTAATAGAATACTTGCATATTCTATTAAATGGAATACTTACATTTTATTTTTTTAAAGCTTTTTGGGGGATATAATTCACATACCATACGTTTCACTCATTTAAAGTATACAATTCAGTGGTTTTTAATTTATTCACAGAAATGTGCAACTATCAACACAGTCAACTTCAGAACATTTTAATTATGTCAAAAAAAAAAAATCCTGAACACTTTAGCTATGATCTCCCCAACCCACCCCCATTCCCAGTCCCAAGCAACCATTACTCTATTTTCTGTCCTCTAGAGTTCTCTATTCTGATTTTCATATAAATGAAATCATATACTCTGGATTTTTGTGATTGACTTCTGCTTAAAATAATATTTTCTTAAGTTCATCCAAGTTGTAACATATACCCAGTTGTTCTTTGTATTACAGTTTTTTTCTAAGTGTTCTTGCCCTTGATGCCACTAAAATGTGACTTCCTGTTTATTCTTGAAAACTTCACTGTATATTTATAACATTTCCAAGGAGGACTTATTATCTAAAATTTGGCACAGTGTTGTAGACAGGCATTTTGGTTCTTTTAAAGTTTCGAGAACACTCTTCACTACTTTCAGAGATGTCTTTGTCCTCCCCAGGACCTTTTCATCCATCATAAATGTATTTTCCAGGCATGCATGCTTGGTTCAGTGTAGTCTTCCCCTATAATCTTGTAAAGTACCTTTTATTACAAATGGCTTTGAGTTGGTGTAAAAAAGAAAGTTGTAAAGCAAATAATGAGAATGCAGTATGATCAATGGACAGTTCTAGATATCAGTTTCATTGATGACATGAACATAAGAATATACTTCACAGGAATGTTATGAGAATGAAAAGTGCTTAGTCAGTGTTGAAATCTTTACATAGTGCCATAGCTTTTTATTAAATTTTTAATGGAGAAAATACCCAGGAATGTATTATATAGATAAATGCGATACTTCAAAATTTGGCTATTTTTACTTTCTTTAAAATTTTTTCTAGCTTTTTCTCAAGCCCAGTAATCACAGAATGTGGTGACTGTATATTTCTAGTGTCCTCTGAACTCACTGTCAGTGACAGATTCTGGACCAAATCTACTCTTCTAAACTAACGTAGCTTTTGTGTGGTTTAGACAAATAAACAAATATGTCTTCTTTGAGTCTGTCAATAACAAATTTGTACTATTCCCTCTTTTCAGACCTAGAAAAGCTGATTGTTCATTTTTTAATTAAAAATTTTTGACATTTATTTTACATTATATGTATTTTACATACATATAATCTAGTTATATATTTACATTATAATTATAATTAATTTAAATTATATTTATAATAAGTGATTTGTTTTCAGAACAAGTTAACAACAATAATGAGGATCACAAAACCTTATAAAAAGACAATGAATGAGGTCTTTAGTCCTAAAATTAAGTCCCAATTTTGGGATATGCTTTAGGGAAAAGAGTTCTTTAGGAACAATAAAGTCACAAAATTGCTTCTACATTTAATACTCAAATGATCATCAGCATAAAGGTCAATATATTGTTTTTCTTAGATACTCAGAATTAAGAATATTATTTTTTTTTGCAGAAAATACTAGCTACTTTAGATGACTAGTCCAGACATTCTGATTTCTGTCATTAATTAGGTCACATGAGTGGCTGAATCAAGAAAGAGTAGAGGTGAATATAGAATTAATTAGACCCGACAATTTGTTGCATAGAGAGTGCATTCACATCTATTACAGAAACATTGTTGGGCTAATACTAAATAAGTTATTTACTCAAGTCTTTATACTTGGCATTCTGTAAGAACAGAATAACGTATTTATTTTAAGGTACCTCCCCAAAGTGATATCAATCCTGAAAAATCATATGGTTAGCAGATCAAATGAACACAAAAGTTTAACTAAAAATTTAAGTTTTTGTTCCTGAAATGTTACTGAAATGATATTGCTTTAATGCATTATTTAATTGTGTTAAATATCAGGATCACAGAGAAAAGATATTTTAATGCTTTGTTGAAAAACCAGTTACACAGGTATGGTCTTCAATAAAAATGAATTAAGCTATTAAAATGTAACTGGTTCTTAAAGAAGGAAACCACTGATTGTTTTTCCATAACTAACTTAATAACATATCTAAGGGTTAGTAAACTTCCTTCTTATTGAGCAAACATTTGGGATCAACAGTAGATTTGATTCAATGTAATCCATGCTGGGAAAGAAATACTTGTTTTTTTAGCATTTCAATTTCACAGTGTGCTTTTATTAACTGCAGAGGCAGAGGGAGCTATTGTGGAAATTTAGTGCATATTGTAATCCAAAGTATACTGGGAATTCACATTCATCTTTTCCAAGGTGTACTACGTTTCTCCAAAACCAATTTATTACCACTTCCATTTATACTCAAAATTATGTGCAGAGAAAGACAGGTACTCTTCTGCCCTTTTGTTCTAATTCAGCTGATTTGTCTGTTTTTTGGATTGAATCGTTTTTATTTCAACTGTCAAAAAAAAAAAAAAGCAACCATTAAGGACTCTTTATTATTATGATTTTGCTGGAAAGGATTTGAAGAACTTGTTGGCATGTGAACCAATGATATAAAAGAACAAAAATGTCAAAGTCATGGTAGGAAATTCACTAACAATTCTTTCAACCGTGATGTCTGTCACTACAAAGGTCATAAATCTGAAATATCACCTTACTCCACTGCCTTCTTACTTCCCTCCTCTAAAAATTATTTTTAGTGTGCAGTTCATATCATAAATTGTATTAACCACTTGTAAATCCAACAGAGCAGTATTCACAGGCACAAATTCAAAAAGTCAAAGTCCCCTCAGCAAAAACTGGCCAACAGCTTTGTGTGTGAGAAACAGCCAGAGGTGATCTGTGTTCATGATCAAAATATTCTACACTGATGCTCAAGTGAGGTGGACCAGGTTGAATTTACCTAACGGTGAACATGAAGAAGTTACTTGACCTTGGTGAGCCAGATGCTACTAACTACTTGAAGGTTAGAGGTAAAATCATATGCCATTTGTTTGGCACAGGTGCTAAACATTAAAGATATTATCATTTCACCGATTTTGATACCTCTGTGAGCAGCAGAAGGAAAGGAAGTTAAGCTCACATTGGTCAGTAATGCAGCTTACTGATAAAATGCGCTGAAGGCTGAATCTGTGGCAGGTGAAGGAAACAAGTAATATATCAAGAGTCTCATCGAGGGAGTCTCCTTGAGTCTAGGGTCTATAAATATCACTCCAAGGTTATTTCAGACTTTTAAAAGGACTTAGCTTAATTACAAGCCAATCAACAATACTAATGGAATGACTACTAGTTAGTTACTCAATACTGTGCTAGATAATGATGGGGGCTATAGTACAGGCACATAAACATGTCATTGCTCTCAAACTCCTTGAAATATAAAGAGACAAAGCTAATATAAATACAGAAATAGTACGTAATATACACACACCTGTAATTAGTTTGAGAAGTGCATTATCAAGCAAATCATGCAATTTGTCTTTTAAGAAGATTGGATCAAAGTTTTGGGTTCATTTAACCATTTTATCTAAATATAGTCTCAGTACAGAAAAAAAAAAAATCAGAATTTAGTTTTCATCCTGATGCTTCTAGTTGCCTTGTTAATTTACACATGAGCCTCCCCAGGTATAAATTAATTCAAATTATATTGAAAAATTTACTGTCATTTCTTTTGGTGACTCATTATTAAGCTCAAATACGCATTAGTTTTCAGCTTTAAAATATGGCATGGAGGGTGCTAGTTTATATTAAAAAAAAGTAAAGCTTCACCTGATCTTTATTTTAATTAGGGATTTTTTTTAAATAAAGATTTTCTGCAATTTAGGCAGAAATCTGTGCTTGACAAAAGTTATGAAGTCTTAATTACTCATCATAGCTACCATTTATTAATTGAAATCTCTGAGCAAAAATTCTCTTTGTAGTTTTATATATAGACTGTCATTTCTTCTTCTCTACAGTTCTGCAAGGTAGGTCTTATAGTTCCCCTATAGGACTTGAGGGTCAGAGAAATTAAACAACTTCACAAAAGGCATATAGTTTAAAACTCATGAAACAAGAATTCCTATCCAGGTTTGTGTAATTCCTTCGACTGAGCTATTTTCACTTTACCTTTCTTTAATATAATTGACTTTATTTACTTTTTTACTTAAAAGTGAACCTGGAACTCACAACATAGGGTAGGTTGATTTAGATGGATTGCTTTGCAAGATAATAATTTGATATTTTAGACATACTTTGGCAATCTTAATATCTATAAATCATGGATATGAATTATACTCAATAAAAATAAAGATACAGTGTAATAGATTGTCATTTAATGAATTAAAATTGACAAGTCTTATTTAGTGGTAGATATAAGTGCACTATACATATTATATAATGGAGTATAGTATTCACAAATATCCTTAGACTACAACTGTACTTAGTGCTGCCTTAAACTAACATGGTGGGTAAAATAACATTGGAAAACATTTTTGCATCTGTTTCTACAGTTTAAGATTGTTTCAGTTTTCTTTACATGTCACACATATATTTTAAAGATGTTAAGGGTAGTTTGAATGATACATTTTTTTCTCTCCATACAACTATTCGTAGAAAATAGTATCGAAATATTGGCTTTAAAACTGCATGAAACTGCGAGTTTTAATTTGTGATTGTTTAAAAATAGTAATTGTCTTATACATATATAAGGCTTCTCTAAGAGCTTTTAATCTGTATTCTTCCTTCCTTTCTCCCTCCCTCCTTCCCTCCCTTCCTTCTTTCCTTCTTTCCTTCCTTTCTTCCTTCTTTCCTTCCTTCCTTCCTTTCTTCCTTCTTTCCTTCCTTCCTTTCTTTTCTTTCTTTTTCTTCTCTCCTCTCTCCTCCCGTCCTCTCCTTTTTCTGCCTCAACAATATCAAGACAATCTTGAAAATGACAGGAATAGCAAAATGGCATGGGAAGGGGTCTTAGTGTTTATGGCAGTGGGGAAGGAAGAGTAACAGTTTTTCACATTGACTGTGGAGGGAAGGGCTACATGTGGGATGGTTTTATTTATAGAAGCCTATGGGCTTTAAAATAATTATTGTATGTATACATTTTGGAGCTGGTTCCTTCTTTGATCTTCTATTGATATCTGTATCTTCCCGTATCAATGCTTAGGCAGCATAGGGAAATGTAACCTTGAGCAGCTCATTCACCTCGGAAGCTACAGCTCATCTTCTTTAAAATGGGAATGCCTCATCACAGGTTTGTTTGTTTCTTTTTGAGAATTAAGAGAGATAATTCTTATAAGTTACTGGCACTCAGTAAACACTAATATATATTAGCTATTATTTTTAGAGAAACTATTGAATTACTGGGTATATGCGGAAGAGTGAAATCATAATCATGGACTGCTCACTCTTGGATTCCTCATCATTTTGAAAAACATATATACTAACCCAATAATGTGGTGTAATTCTGTACGTAGTCAGCATTGAAAACCATCAGTATCTTTTGGTGATTGGAGCAGATGTTATGTGTACATTAGAATACAATTATGGCAAATACTTGATTATTTAGGGCTTAAATAGCCGGTGTCTGGATTGCATCAGCCTTTATTAAACAGGAATATTCTTCTTCTGGCCATTTCACTGCTCATTAAACTATCAGAACATGAACAATGTAAAGGGAAGCAGATAAAATAGAATCCAAACTATTTTTTCCACTTTTTAAAGAAACACTGCTATTAATTTTTTTAGGGGATTTTAGGTATGGGATAATGATGTGAGTTTTCCTCTCTGGGTGGGTGGGGAATATCTGGCAGTGATTGGATTATTTTGCACATTTAAATCAGGCTATTTATACTCTACCAATTACTGAAGGTAGTTGTGAATTTCCTAAATGTGCTAAAGCTTAATTTACACTTTACCATCTGTCTATGTCTTAGGGATTTAATAGATTCTGCCTATAGTATCCTCTTATAGATGAAATCTACTTTTAGAAAGGCATCCACTTTTGTAAACTTACCTAACCTGCATATTGGGTCTCTAAATCAGAGATACAAGTTCTAGTAAAATTCAAGAGGCATGTAATTATTATTTTTTAATGCTGCTTTGGTATTTTTATTTGTATAGTGTAGAGCTTGTGATAAATATTAATCAGTTGACCTGGTGACAATAATATTATGATAACAATGCAGTTAATAATATTGTAACATTATTAGTCAAGTGACATGACTAGTATCCTGTTTGTTTTGTATTAAATTAATCATGGCACTTCTAGAGAAGTAAAGCTGATTTAAAAAAAATCAAATTAAAACTTACCTTATCGCTTGTTTATATCATACAAATTGCTGCATTTGTATTTTTTTTATATACAATTTAAATTCCTAATTTTTAAAGAATAGAAGTTAGGTGAAGTTCATGAAGTTTTTATGACATTAATACTGAATAATTATGTTTTATAAATTGTGGGTTGAATGTGAGGAAGTGAATAGTTACTTAATTAAATTCACATATAACAGTAGATGATATTCAACAAGCTTAATTTAAGAAGTGCAACCTTTTTAATTTATAGTCATGTTTATATCATATTTGTACAGGTACTTGTATATACATATATATATGTATGTATATACACACACACACACACACACACACACACACACGCACACACATATATCTGTACACAAATCTTTATATGTATATGTATGTAGTATATCCACACTGGTATACTTATATATTCAGTTATAAAATGAAATATATATGTGTATGTCTTTATATATGCATATATGTTTTTTGTATGTGGCAGTATCATTAATGTTACATCTAAAAAGTCAAATGATTATGTAGTTATGTATTATCAGTGTTGTCATAGAGGAAAAAGCTTGATCTATGGAGTCAAGTAAAGTTGAATTTCAATTGGATCTGCCCCTCACTACTTACATAATTTTTTCATATATTTGAGCCTCAATTGCCTCACCCATAAGTTAATGCATAGCAAAAAGACTATATGTGAAAAGTAAATGAGACAATATGAAATGCATCTGGCAGAGATCCTGGGACCCATTAGGTTTTCAGAGTTAGTTGACCTTCCCCTAGAAATGAAGAAATACAAAATTTGTTTAAGTCTCAAAAGGACATACTTTGTTAAAAATGAGATAAAGAATATGATATGCTTAGCTTTCAAAACCATGTGATTAGCCCAAATTAGAAGGCATTTTTATAACATTGTTATATTGTAATTTACAAATAATACAGGTTTTAGAAGAATTAAGTAACTGAAATCCTCCCTTTTTATTTTTCCTTGGTCTTGTCTTTGAGTAAAAAGAGGAAGATTGACTAAAATATAGAATTCTTGAGTTAAATAGTTTAGTGGCTAATGCTTCAAGCATGGAGCACTCATAACGATTTTCCAGTGAGTTAATAGGTAGAAGAATTTTTTTTTAAATTTGATACAAATTTGGAAAGAAAATATTTAAAATGCTTACTTTACCTATCCAACTAGGAAAAATTACTCCATTTATACATATCCTAAATTGTCTCCTTGTTTTAGATATTTTAGACTGGCAGAGCTGCATCCTTTATTTCTAAAATGCTCATGTTGACTGGTGTCAGGGTTGTGTGCAGAAATATGCTCCCCGAAGCAGGACCCTTGAGAGGAGGGGGCTCTGGAGCAATAGCTTAGAAAGTTCAGGCACCCTACTTTTCCCCATCCAATCTTCACACAGAGCCACCCTCCTAAAAACAACAACAACAATAACACATTCATTTCAATTAAAAACAATGTATTTGCTCTACCAATGAAAAAGTCTCCAGACCACCTCCTCTATTCAGTGCTTAAGTTCCCCACATGTTATAATTTTGTAGTTACCACCACTTTCAAGGTAAGTGAGCTCCAAATAATCAGACATTCAAGTGCAGCAATGTTTGAAATACCAGCAGGTTTTAAAGCTTGACAGTTGTAAAGAATATTAAATTATGTTTGTAATAAAAATAGCTGTATTTCATATTATTATTATTGAATATTCTGGAGTCACATCACCTGAGTAAATTCCTGTTGTATCACTTATTTGCTGTGTATCCTGGAACATATTACTTAACCTCTCTGTGCTTGCAGTCCCTTTGTCAAATGGAGGAAATAAAACCACTGACTTCATAGTGGTGGTAAGAATGTTATAAGGATTAAAGGAGAAATCCATGTAAAACACTTAGCACAATGAAGATTAAATTAGGATTAGTTGTTGCTGTAATTTTCATTAGTACTTTTAAATGTGTCATATTGCATAGAAACAAATTTACCAATGTGCTTGAAGGCTAGAATCCTTTTACATTTTAATACTAGAATCCTTTCATATTTTAATACTATAGTTGGTCTTTAAAAGGAAGAAATGAAATAAATAAGAACACAAAACTACTCCTTTTTCTCCATTTTTTCCACCCAAATAGTGAAGCTTTATATAGTGGGGTTTTTTTGTTTTGTTTTGTTTTGTTTTCCCAGTAAAGCACCAGAAATAAATTGACTGCTGATTATTATCTGGACATAAAGTGTCCCGATTGCTTCAGTTCATCTAGGCATGCAAATTATTCAACATTCCACACTAAATTAGACTTAGAATTCAAGCATCAATAGGAGAATATTTCCTGTGTAGCTTAACCAAGTGTTACATTATTGCAATAAAGAATTCTAAGGCAACCCTTTAAGGAAACAAATCACTCAGCTTTGGTAGGGAAAGTGAGAAGTTCCACAAACTTCATATTTTTATCTAGATATGATTAACTTGTGTTGGGGGTACAATTAAAATGATAGCCTGCCTACAAAGGTTTTGCATTTTTTTAATTTGTCCTCTTCCTACTACTACTCACCAGGCCTTCTATCTCCTTTCTATGCTTTTTCTTTGCTAAACAAATAGCAAAGATTATGCTCTTGTCTGAATTCATACATAACTTTATAAATCTTTTGGCATATCTGAAGAGGGAAGAAGCCTTTTCAGATGTCATAGAAATGACAAGAGTTTAAAATGTCAGAAATATCAGTCAAAAAATGCAATTGTTCAGTGATACCATTAGATATTTAGTGGCCATACATCTTTTTACATCATTCTATATTTTTAGAATGTTGGCTTCTTTTCAGTTTTTCCTCATGGTTGTAAGATGGCTGCTACACCATCAAGCATCATATCTGTATTCCAGGTAGGAAAGGAAGAATAATGAAGGCTTTCTCCTCTCGAAGTTTCTCTAAGAGATTTTTCCGTATATTTTATTTGCCAGAACTGGACCATTTCCCCAACCCAAACCAATCACACTGGCCTTAGGAAATGATGTTGAACAGGCAGTGGAAAACGTCTGCTGCACCTTTCTTTGACCAATGGGAAAATCAAAGTCTGTTCTCCAGAACAGATTTGCACAAATCTCACAGCTGCAGAGAAAAGTTAGCTGCAGAAAATGTAGCTGCAAAGTTAGTTGGCTCTGGTGGCTTCTACTTTCCATTAATCAACAGAATGTGTATTGAAATCCTCTTTAGAACTGCATTATTATTCCTGAAAGTCAATTTTAATTACCTTTATGGAATAATTAGAAATATATAGTATATTGTCAAATAAATCACCATATCGGATGTCTGGAAAAATACTTTTTAAAGAGATATTTCTCTTTCTTAGACCTTTAGAGAAACTGATATAGATTTAAATTTGTCTGAAAACTTCTTGAAAAGTATTGTTTTCTTCTCCACAGCTACTGTATATTCTACTGCCTGCTATTTTTATGGCAACAATCACAAGTTGGATGTTCTTTTTAGCTATAATGGGATGATGCTGAATAGGCCAGCTGAGAGCTATTTTACAAGAAAATTTAGCAATCGCTTTGCGGTAATGGATATTGGTTTGTGGCACATCCGTTCCAGTTTCTGCCTTGTTAAACACTTCAAAAGCAGCTTCAGTGAACTTAGCTTCTCTTTTCGGACCCTCTGGGAACTAGAGGTTTTACGCATCTTTACAATTGGTGGTGAACAAAGCCAAGCTAATCCTAATTGCATATCTTGCCTGTTGACATTATGTAGAGAAAGCTACCTGGATACTTTTTAATAACTTTTGATTTCATGCTACTTCAAATGCTGGAAAAGATGCTGATTTATTATAACACCAAGTTCCAACATAATCCTTCTGTGGATCTTCCCAGAATTTTTTTTTAAAGGGTTTTTGATGGTTTAGAGAAAGGAAGAAGACATTTGGTTAATTCAATTATTGTCAATTCTGGTGGAAGCTGTAGCGGTGAATTAGTCAACTTTGTATTTTACATTAGAGACATTTAAAGTGTGATTGCAGTTGAAATTAGATACTCGATAAAATGCCATATTTAAAAACCGCACCCCCTGTTTTCCTGTTCTCCTTTGAGGCTATCAAACCATACTCAAAACATTGAAGCTGTTCACAGTATCTCTTTGGTGAAAAATTGAATGCGTGGGGAGGAGTTCATATATTTATGTTCAGGGAGTTCATATGTTCATATGACTTCTCTGATTCTAATTCCAACACTTGACATTTTTTCTGGACCTAAAACAGTACTTCTGAAATATTGATAATGACTATGAAACAGACTCCTGCATAGTATTTCTTAATTTCTAAGCTGGAGTTAACCAGATGCAGCTAGAACCTTAAGGAAATGTTGATGTTGCAAGAGTCAATTTTTAGATGATTAATAAATAATCAAGATTAGTTATTGCAGTTAACTAAAGGCTGAAACAGTTGCAATATTCAGAAGATCCAGGAATAGAATTGGTTTGTCACAGATAATATATTTCTGGAAACACTTCCTACTTGTCACAGTTCTCATAATGTACTTTTGCTTGATTTAATATAATTCTGTAATAAAACTTCACAAAGTTTAGTTATCTCGGTCTCCCTAAAATGAATGCTAATTTGTGTATATAACTTGCATGAGGGATTTTTTAATGTAGGTAGGATCTTCTAGTCACATCGAGGAGGTCACATTGATCCTTTTTTATATCCTTTCTCATAGCATATTCATTTCAGATTGGTTCTAAGCAAACCATAATCAGAAGAAGATATGTGATGTCAATGCCATCTGATTTCAAACACCATAAGGAACATCCTCCAAAGAATTCTGAGTTACCATGCCACTAACTCTATTAACATAGAAAGTAAATATTTGATTGGGTACAAGGTTAAAGGGCTAGTTAGAAAAAAATGCAGTCCCTCCTTTATTATTAATGGCAAGCTGAGGCCTACAAAAAAGAGGAGCTTACCTATTAATATTAGGTAGAAATATATTTTGTATCTGTTAGAAAGTATCATTCAGGTAAATAAAAGTGTTGTGACGGTCCATTACTTCTTAAGTCATTATTTTAGATCTATTCTACCAGTTTCATCTATCATTTTTCTTTAATTACTTTCAAAAGCAGCATATATAAAATATTTTCCCTTAAAACATTCTTTTATATTGCATTATTCATTCTAGAAAGCCCATTGCATTCACCTGATAAGGTAAATTTCATAATTATTCAAAAGTGTTTGTCTTAACTGTGTTTATCATGTCCTTGCATAGTGCTCAGAGAGCTCTAGAAAACATTTTGATAATTTATTATATGCAGAGTTAATGTAGGTGCAATGCATCTGCTATTTATTTTCAAGGTTTTGTTTTCTGATTAAAGTTAAGAATTTCTATTTTAAAGATTGGCAGTGTGGTAGAGAAAGCATGAGCAAGTTTATATGCACTGAAAGTCTCTCTCTCTGTAGAAGTCATAAATGATTTCCTAGAGGGAAACCAGAGTATGGCGAGGCCTATTTAGAAAGAAAGGGGACTAACTTTATTGGGAGGGTAGGATGAGCTGTTACTGTGTACACATCAAATTCTTCTTTTTCACATAATGATCTTGTGAAGTGGAGATTTATTTAGTCTAAGCTTCATAATTTCCCCAAGGCTTTATAGCTAGCATGTAACAAAACTCAATTTTAAACTTAAGACTCCTTTCAATTTTAAACTTAAGACTCCTTTCAAAGCCCCACAGTATACCACTCAGTATACCATACTGCTAGTAAGGTTAAATGGCTCAAAGTGAATAAATACACTTTGGGATATAATGAATTATTTCTGTTAAAGAATCATGGCACACAGAGCTTCTCCCAAAGCAAGAAGTTGCAAAAGTACTTATTGAGCATATATTCTAAATTTTTTTCTCTACCCTGCAATTGTGGATGGGAACTTTTATAAATAAAAATATCTATAATAAAATAAGATTTAATTACAGACAGACATAGCCCTTTTTACTATTCCTAATCCACTGTAAAGTTGTTAAGCCCTAACCTGTTACAAACAACGTCTCCCAGGCTGTTTGGAAACTTTGCTTATGGCGACTTCCTGCATCCATTCCATCTACTTCTATTTTTAAACATTGGGGTTTAGGGACAGACTTAGCTCAGTGCCAGAAACATAATACATTTAAATAATGTTAAATTTATGCTCTTAATAACATCAGAGTTTAGAGTTAAGAAAGCAGTCCAATGGGGTTTTAACCCTTTTTTTGCAGTCGTGTGTCATCCCTATCATTTTATTCTTTCAAAAGTCCTATGTATATCATTAAAACTTGCTTTAAAAATACTTTTAAAATTAACTAAAATTAAAACTAATTTAACTTGGGTGGACTTTTGAGAAGCTAGCAAACACTATTTGAGAGAACTAAGTCATCACAAAACAAAGTTAAAACATTTTTTTTAAAAAAACACACACACATTCGTTTTTAAGAGGTAGTGTGGTCTAGTGAGAAGAGCCAGTGTTAGAAATCATGACACACATGTCCTGGTGTTGCCTTCTCCAGAAGCCTGATGTTCGAGTTTATGAGTGTATGGATGGGAATAAAACAGTTTCTGGCTCCAGCACCTTTACGAGATTCTCATGAAGAACATATGAACTAATATACAGGGAAACGCTTGGTAAACACCACCCCAGTGTCCAGGTGCACATAGAGACTTGATTATTATTGATGTTATTTTTTTTTTAATTTTATTTTATTAGTTTCAAGTATACAGTATATTGGTTAGACATATTATTGCTGTTATTAATACCACTTTTTACTAATAGCAATAGTAGTAATTGGAACAGCTGCTCAGTTGAAGTCCAATAAATCATTTTAAGTAATTTTTCCTGATTTTATGCCTCTATTACTCTTATTTTTGGATTGTCCATATCATATTTAATTAATTTGTCCTCATCACTAGATGAGGTATTTGGGAATGTTATCACTGATTAAAGTATAAAAATTATGTCAAAAGAAGGAAGAATCTCAGACTTTTAGAGTTTGTGTGCTTGTTAACTGCCTCTCAAGGGAGGGATGTGAGGCAGAAAGAAAAGAGCCCAGATTTGTAGAGTTTGCCAGATTGCTGTGTGTGAGTACTCTCCCTATGAACGCTTTTAAGCTGCCATCATGATGTCACTGACCACAGAGTTGGAAAGAGATGCACGTAACTGGCACTTGCAAGCAAATAGATGCCAGGTCCAGCACACACACCAGCGACCTTGGGATCAGGTGGGTGTGCGCGAGGTGTCAGCTTCAAGGTAGCTATTTCACAGTGGAACCTACTGAGAACAACGGCATGGACAGAACTATACAATTTTACCTTAGGTGATGACCTTTTGGCTATTTGACTTACACCTCAATATGTATTTCTAGCCTCTAATAGAGTATTTAAATTCAGTCTTTTGGATATTTAAGTCTAAACTCTCCCACCAAACCCTGGCTTGGCTCAGCCTTATAACCCTGGCAGCCAGGCTGTCTCCGGGAGGAATCATCTGCTCTTATTCTGTCCCCTCCAAATTAAGTCCAACACTCTCACCCAAGTATCCTGTATTCTAGCTATGTGTACCCTGCACCCCTCCACGCTCCCTGAGGGTTCAGGATTTAGACAGGTATAACCATGGTGCCATCATGAGTTAGTATGAATGCTGCTACATTAGGCCACTGAGCAGAAGAATGAAGAAGAAGGAAAGTCTAAAAGCTTATTCTGGGATTAAATATTTAGATTCTTTTTAGTAACAAGTAAACTGAGACCACAGGATTTAAGTATTTAAGTGAACGATAACCGTTTGATAATTGTATATATTTAATGTTTGCTCGATACATTGTATATAATAAGATTAGGGACTGTTTGCTTTTAGTGCCCCTGGTAAATCTCCCAGAGGCACTGAAATAGGAAGGGGTGCCAATCTGTGTACACACACACACACACACACACACACACACACAACACACACACACACACACACACA
>NW_011888933.1:499153-503659 GCF_000151845.1 Pteropus vampyrus | reverse complement strand
GTATAAAAATTATGTCAAAAGAAGGAAGAATCTCAGACTTTTAGAGTTTGTGTGCTTGTTAACTGCCTCTCAAGGGAGGGATGTGAGGCAGAAAGAAAAGAGCCCAGATTTGTAGAGTTTGCCAGATTTCTGTGTGTGAGTACTCTCCCTATGAACGCTTTTAAGCTGCCATCATGATGTCACTGACCACAGAGTTGGAAAGAGATGCACGTAACTGGCACTTGCAAGCAAATAGATGCCAGGTCCAGCACACACACCAGCGACCTTGGGATCAGGTGGGTGTGCGCGAGGTGTCAGCTTCAAGGTAGCTATTTCACAGTGGAACCTACTGAGAACAACGGCATGGACAGAACTATACAATTTTACCTTAGGTGATGACCTTTTGGCTATTTGACTTACACCTCAATATGTATTTCTAGCCTCTAATAGAGTATTTAAATTCAGTCTTTTGGATATTTAAGTCTAAACTCTCCCACCAAACCCTGGCTTGGCTCAGCCTTATAACCCTGGCAGCCAGGCTGTCTCCGGGAGGAATCATCTGCTCTTATTCTGTCCCCTCCAAATTAAGTCCAACACTCTCACCCAAGTATCCTGTATTCTAGCTATGTGTACCCTGCACCCCTCCACGCTCCCTGAGGGTTCAGGATTTAGACAGGTATAACCATGGTGCCATCATGAGTTAGTATGAATGCTGCTACATTAGGCCACTGAGCAGAAGAATGAAGAAGAAGGAAAATCTAAAAGCTTATTCTGGGATTAAATATTTAGATTCTTTTTAGTAACAAGTAAACTGAGACCACAGGATTTAAGTATTTAAGTGAACGATAACCGTTTGATAATTGTATATATTTAATGTTTGCTCGATACATTGTATATAATAAGATTAGGGACTGTTTGCTTTTAGTGCCCCTGGTAAATCTCCCAGAGGCACTGAAATAGGAAGGGGTGCCAATCTGTGTACACACACACACACACACACACACACACACACAACACACACACACACACACACACATTTATTTACTTACCTATTATTATCTGTATTGTTTCGGAAAATAAAGTGTCAGAAAGAATTTAAGGTTAGCCATTGAATGGACAAATATAATTATACAGTCTTGGTTCACAGGGTCCTAAACAGCTAGAAAATAACACATGATTCGTACAGGAAGATAGCGAAGGGATGCTCATCGTAATCGTGGTTAGCCTTCATTCTATGATCTATGTCTCTTTTCTGTTTGATTCTATGTTACTTAATAGAATTCTACCATGGGGGTTCATTTGATAGAAAACATTTGATAAACAAGGATTTATTTTCTCTTATAAAATGCGTATATTTTCAAAAAGCTAAGATGCAGGAAAAGATCCATTCGGTTCAGTTATTGATTTATTTTTTCAACACTCCCCAAGTAAAATCTGTTGTGGGAGAGAGTTTTAATGGTGTCTGAGAGTTAGGCAGTTTTGCATTATGGAAAATTATGGGAGGGTGGAAAGACCTGAATGGGATTCTTTATTGAGGTTGGGCTGGAGGTAAGGTAAATTAATATTGAGAACATAGAGAACTACAGGAAATGTTTTAATTTACTGATAGCAAAGACACTTACTTATCTGTAAGTTTTCAATATAGAGAAGTAAAGCAGAAACTCAGTTTTATTTCTATACTTTACAGCCTGTTTTTTCTTTTATTTATTCATTCAACATTTGTGAAGCCATTAGAGTGTTCCAAAAAGCATAGTACTCCCCAAAAGCACTTTCATCTCAGATTTGTACTATGATTCAACCACATTATGAGTTAAATAGATTTCTGTGGGCTAGCTAGGAAACCCAAGTAATATTTAATATTTTCATAAACTGGAGAATGCTTATACTCCTATCCTTCATTCAAGAATAAATTTAAAAATCCAGTCACATACTCCACTTCTACAGTTTGTAATGCATGTCAGTCATAGGGAGACAGGGTTTAGCACTTGTGTTCTAACTGTTCTATTAATGGTATTAGTTCTGGGAAAGCTAGATTTTCTGCTTGGGAAGAAATTAGAAAGAGACACACAACATTTTTTCTTTTGATGATTTTTGGTTCTACTATTTATTGTTTTCTTGGGCATGTTACTTAATTTTTCTGTGCTTCAGTTTCAATATTTGTGAAGTGGAGGTAATAATAGTACCTTCCTCCTAAATTTGTAAGTATAATATGAGCTTTATAAAGTATAGAGCACAGTGTCTGGCACATAGTAAGTACAACAATTCTGCCCTCTACTGCTTAGAGAGAAACAGAGACCAAAAAGGGTACCAGATCTCAACCTTATACACCTTACAAACACACACACACACACACACACACACACACACACACACACACACACAGCAACATAATCTGGTTTATTAAGGAAGAGAAAGAGTGAAAGAAACAAAATGGAAAGAAATATTTCAGCTAGAGATAGCCAGCAAACAACCACTGCCACCTATGTTAATCCCATATATTTCTATAGCATATGTAATACATAATATATAATACATAATGGATAATATATAATATGTAATAATCCCAGGCATATACATCCTACAAATGAAATATAAGCCACATGTAAAAATTATACCTATAATGTTGAGATTTTTAAAAATTATTAAGCAATGCAAATAAAAGATATAATTGTAATCCTTATCATTCTCTTAAGGAAATACAGAGTTAGTCACTATATGTAGATTAGAATTATAGCTTGTTCAAATCAATAAAGGAGCCCTTGGGCACTGTTGCTGAGGTCCTCCAGATAAGGAAATGAACATCTTTTGTATCTTCTAGTTCAACAAAAGACATTTTCCTTTCTTTAGAACTATTAAAAATAATTCAGTATTCTCAACTTGATAAAGAATATCTACAAAAAAACAAACAGCTAACATCATAGTTAATGGTGAGAAACTTGGAGCTTTCCTATCCTAGGTACAATGCTTTTCAGTATTGTACTGGAAAGTTCTAGTTAATGTAGAAAGAAAAGGAAAGGAAAAGAAAGGAAAAGAAAGGAAGAGAAAGGAAAAGGAAAAGAAAGGAAAAGAAAGGAAAACATACACATTGAGAAGGAAGAAATAAAAATGTCCTTGTTCACAGATGATATGACTATTGATGGAGAAAATCCAAAAGAATCAACAAAAAATCTCCTAAACTAATAGTGATTATATCAAGGTGGCAAGATGCAAGGTTAATATACAAGTCAATTGTCTTCTTGTATACCAGCAGAGAACAAGTGGAATTTGAAATTATAATATTGTTTACATTAATATCCAAAATAATGAAATATTTAGGTTGAAATCTAACAAAATATGTGCAAGAACTATATGAGTAAAACTGCAAAACAATAATAAAATCAAAAAACTAATAAATGGAGAGATATTTCATGTTCTTCAAGATCTCAGTCCTTCCTGATTTGATCTATAGATCCAATGCAATCCCAGCCAAAATCCCAGCAAGTTATTTTGTGGATATTGACAAGCTGATTCTGAGTTTATATGGAGAGACAAAGGACCCAGAATAGCCCACACAATATTGAAAGAGAAGAATGAAGTTAGAGGACTGACACCTGTCTTTAAGACACTATAAAGCTATAGTAATCAGACAGTATGGTATTCGCAAAATAATGGAAAGGTCAATGCAACATAATAGCGAGAACCTAGAAATAGACCTATGGAAATACAGTCACTGATCTTTGACAAAGGAACAAAGGCAATACAATCGTATGAAGATAGACTTTTTAACAAATGGTGCTGGAACATGCACATGCAAAAAAATGAATCTAGACACAGACCTTATGCCTTTCACAAAAATTAACTCAAAATGTATTACAGACCTAAATATGATATTTAAACTATAAAATTTCTAGAAGATAACATAAGAGGAAATCTAGATGACCTTGGATATGGTGATGCCTTTTTAGATGAAACACCAAAGGCATGATCCATGAAAGAAATAGCGGATAAGTTGGACTTCATTAAAACAAACAAAAAACTTCTGTTCTACAAAGGACAATGTCAAGAGAATGAGAACACAAGTCATTCAGTGCTAAAAAGAAATGAGCTATTAAGCCATGACTAGATATGGAGAAAATTTCAACTTAAAAAATGCATATCACTAAGTGAAAGAAGCCAATCTGAAAAGGCAATATACTGTATGATTCCAACGATATGACATTCTGGAAAAGGCAAAACTATGGAAACAGTAAAAAGATCAGTAATTGCCAGACTTTGGCAGGAGGGAGGAGAGAGGAATAGATGGAGCACAATTTGGAGGGCAGTGAAAATACTTTATATAATGTTGTAATGGATACATGTCGTTAGACATTTGTTTAAACCCATAGAATGTACAACATAGAGTTGTACCATAATGCGAACTATAGACTTTGGATAATTATGATGTATCAATGTTGTTTCATCAGTTGTAAAAGTGTACCACTCTATGGGGCAGAGAATATATAGGAAATCTCTGTACCTTCCCCTCAATTTTGCTGTAAACCTAAAACT
>NW_011888933.1:498216-499103 GCF_000151845.1 Pteropus vampyrus | reverse complement strand
CCTTGAACACAAAACAATTTTTATGTACTTTTCTCCATCATTTTATTGTGAGCCCTTTGGAACATGAACAATATCTTTTCCCCGTAACTTTTAATTTGGAGTAATTTTACAGCTACAAAGAAGTATACTTCACTAGATTTACTAGTTATTAACATGGTGCCGTGTTAATGTTAACCGTCTCTTACTATATATTATCTATATATTCATTTTTCTTTTCAAATATTTGATAGTAAGCCACAGACATCGTGATACATCACCTTTAAATACTTTATCTTGTTTTCCTTGAAGACCCGGGCATTCTCATAACCACAATATCATTATTGGAGCTAAGAAATTTAGCATTTCCTCAATATGTCATCTAATATACAACTCATATACAAATTTCCTCAATTGTCCCCAAAATATCTTATTGCTTTTTTTAAAGTCCAAGACTCATGTTTCTTTAGTCTCCTGTAATCTAGTGAAGAGCCCTAACCTTTTGTTTTCCTTCCAAGACATTAATATTTCTGGAAATTCTAGGCCAGGTGTCTTGTAAAATACTCACTTGATGGTATTTTTTGTTTGCTTTCTTGTGATTAGGTTGAGAAATATATTTGGGGGGAAAGTAGTGATATTGGGACTTTCTAGTAATTAATTATTAAAACTACTTTTCTCTATATATAACGAAGAAGGAAATTATGGGGAATACCTCGAGGCCATGAGAATATCCTGTTTCCTAACAACCTTTCACCCAATAGTTTTAACATACATTCATGAGACTTGCCTGTGTCCATTATTATATCGAGGGTGCAGTGGTGATTGGAAAAAAAAATTCTTTGTACTCTATTAACTAACATTCTTCTCTAAAGAAGACCTCTACCACTCTGCTCCTTCTCTAGAGTTCCTCT
>NW_011888933.1:497339-498166 GCF_000151845.1 Pteropus vampyrus | reverse complement strand
GTTTCATCAGTTGTAAAAGTGTACCACTCTATGGGGCAGAGAATATATAGGAAATCTCTGTACCTTCCCCTCAATTTTGCTGTAAACCTAAAACTGCTCTAAAAAATAAAGTCAATAATTTTTTTTTTTATCAAAGTTAAGAATACCCAGTAGGTTTTGAAAAATCTGTGATATCACATTCACTATTAATTCAAAATGCATTCAATGAAATACTATTGAGGTACATCTGAATTCTTGAATCCTATGACTTCTAATTCCAATCATGAGAGCAAACAACAGACTTATGGCATCTTTTGCTTACTCACATAATGTGACCATGTTGGCTCCATTGCGAAGACTAAAACGTCTATCCAGAATGTCACTTTGATAGCAAAATGATGCCTGTGTTACTTATCGGGTAAGAAGAGAAGACTTTTGTCCAGTGCTTCACAGAATATATGAAGGTAGAGAGTAGGAAAATAATTATTTTATTTATTTTTAAACTGCCACGTTCCAACTCAGTCATGGAATGTAATCATGCCCTAGAGTGAATCTTTCATGAGGGCTCTTGTCCAGCACAGCTACTATCCAATTCCAGTCTAAGTAATAACTGGAAGGCTCACCCATCCTTCTTCCAAGTAGGTTTACAAGAACCAGAAGTAGTCTATAAAAAGAGTGCCTGGACCTGGCTTATTGAGACAACCTGGATCCAAAGTAGCCTGGAGACTGAGAATGAGACAGATGGGCTTCATCTTGGACCAGGAACCCTTTCATCAGGAAGCTAAAAATAAGAGGTTGAAGTGATGAAGGGGCGACAGTCCAGGAGCAGTGTGAGAGACTGGAAGAAG
>NW_011888933.1:478944-496259 GCF_000151845.1 Pteropus vampyrus | reverse complement strand
TTTATTGGGGTAGCATTGGTTAATACAGTTATATAATTTTCAGGTGTACATTATAATTTGACATCTATATATTCTGTTGAGTCCAATTTCCTTCAGCTACCATATATTTGATCCCCTTTACCCACTTCACCTGAATTTTCTTTTATTCGTGTCTTATAATCTAGTGTCATCGTTTTTATATTTGAAGCCTTAATTATTTCAGGCCACCGGCAACCCCTCTGTGACAGTAGTATCCTTTTGACAAGCCTCATTAATCCTTCAGCACTTACTTCTTTTCTGGTGCAACAAGATGCAGGGACTCTTTCCCCCAGTGACCCATTTTTTTTCCAAGAAGTTTTGGTCCCTTTTAATGATAAATAATATTTAGAAACCAAGACTAGGTTCCCATTGTTTCTGGGACTAAATGAAGTAATTGATTTGAGAGTATTTAGTAAAACACAAAGCACCACACTATTATTGTTGCTAGTGTCATCAAACAAGCATTCAGCTTGTGTGGACCAGTGCTAAAAAGCAACACCAATGTGAGTCTGAGTTTAGAGAATGAGTAGAAGACACGGGACGCATGTAAGGAAGGAGAAAAATAAGCTAACTTTGTCAGATACGACATGAATCCTTATCTCATGGCTCTAAGAGAGTAAATAGTACAGAAGAAAAGACTGTGGACTGTATTCTCACTTTTTCCCAAAGTCGCTTTATGTGATATTTCAGATAGGAAAGAAAAAAGTATTTTATTCTGTTCATCATTTGTAGTCTTTTTAAAACTGAAACACGCACCTGAAAAATGATGAAACGTGATTTCTTCTGTTTTTACCTTTGTAAATATAGAACTTATTTTACTTTCCCTGGTGGATGTAGTGCCCATGTCACATTTAAGGAGTTAATGTGGAGGCATTTTTGAGTTTCTCTGTGGGCAAATGGATTGTTGTGGGTTTTGCTTTCTGTGATTACAAATAAAAGCATATCTATTTGGCTATAATTTAATCTTTAAGAGTCAGATTAGAAACGTCATTTGGTTTAATTTCCAGTCTCTCCTGCTTGTGCTGCATCTCTTTGTACTCTCAGATTAAAACTTTTTTAAACAACATTCTTCTATGAGCCCCTGGGTTATGATAAATTGGACGGAGCGTAGAGACCAATAAACAGCTGATGCTTAGCGTCTCATTAAGGCCAGGGAAAGAGCAAAATAGCCCAAATGTCCAGGACACAGCAATTTTTTTTTTCATTTTAACTTTGCCAGGACTATTTCTTCTGACTATGGTAGCAAAAGGAAGGATGAGGATGGAGTAAGGGAGACACACACACACACACACACACACACACACACACACACACACACTCACACACACACCTAAGTCCTTTTTTCATAGGAAGCCAGGCTAAAATGCACTTCTGAATTGAATCACATACAAGTGAAGTCCAGAATGCTGGGTAAAGCCCGGTGGTTTAGCACAGCTCTGGATTTTCATTAAAAATGGCAAGAGCCACAGTCATATCTCCATTTTCACAGTCTCCCCTGTGGATGGTAGTAAGGGTCATGATGCCAGGGTATATTTCTTAACCTTTTGTTGTTATTGGTGGTGGTGCTGTAGTGATGATGGTATTCTAAACCACAGATGGAAAGAATTAAATTTTTCATAATCTTCTATTTGGTTGGGAACATGATCATCAGAACATGAAAGTCCTTTTCTTGCTTCACATTTTAAAAATTATTTTCCTTTTATCTTTGACTTCCATTTTCACCCCCGATCCCCCATACATCCTCATTGCCATATGCTTGATGTGTATCTGTCCTCGGTAGAGATGTCATTCTGTTTATACCTTTTTTATTCAATACTGTTGTATGTTCACCTCATTCAAACCTTCTAACAGCTGCACAGGACTCCAGGACTTCTTCTACCACCTTTGACTTGTTTGTGTTCCTCACTCTGAGCAGCTCCTGCCATCACATACACTGAATTCAGCCACCTCATACAGGTTCGCCACTTAACCAGTTCATTTGTGATCAGGCCTCATGAATACTCTCACCATTGTCCTTCATCCGTTATTAAATCTAGGATTTAAAAATTCTTTTTTGTTGATGAGGTCCTAATAACCCGGTTTGATAACATGTGTTGGAAGGAATTGCAAACTTATTAGAAAATGCTTTTAAATTATATTATAGAATGAGTTATCTCTGGATTTCCTTTAATCAGCTATTTCCAGCCATGATTTATAGGTTCTAAAAAATATCAGCCAAAGGTAGTACGCTCACCCCCCCACCCCCCAACTTTTTCCTCATATTTGTCATATGATTTTGTGATATTTCTTCTGTGAGGCCTTTAGCCTTTTATCTACTAACTCTAAGTTACTTAGAATGTATGATAGTCACACATTCATCTTCACTGGTACAAAGCATGCCTATGCTAGAAGGCATCATTTATTAGTGAAATATGCATTTTCAATACAAAGATCATTATGTAACATTGTTTTCTCCTCTTATTTGCCTATGTGCAGTATCACAAACTCTTGATCAAAATGGCTATCTGACTTTCTTGTCTGGCTGCACAGGTGTTAAAAAGAAAATTATCCTGAACAAGGATATTTAGTGTAAGTGATCAAGCATATACCCTAAAGAAGAATGCAGCCAGTCAATAAAGATGAAATACTCTTTGTCTGTTTTTCACTCTCTCTCAGTTAGAGACTGCTGAGTGTTCACCTCTGGGCTATAGGCATATTGAGGGTGACATTCTCTCTTTCAAAGATAATCCTCATGATAGGATGCACTTAATTTATGCTGTTGATGGGGCGGGACTGAACTGATTTGCATATCATCAATACATGAAAGTCCTGACTAGAGGGCCAGACATCCAAATTAAAGTATTCCCTGTCAAGGACTTGCTGTGTCTAGCAAATTCTGGAGTAATGCTGATTGCAGGTGGTTAGTGAATATTGATGCTGTTCAAGATTTATAAGGCTGTGTTGGAGGGCTCATGAAACTTAAGATTTCTTTAGAACAATGTCCCTGTTAAAACTACTTTTGTTCAGACCCAGCTGGACATTCAGTAATGCCAGCCACTGAATAAGACCTTTCAAGTGCCTCAGCCCGCCTCACCTGTCAGACTGGCTCACTGGTTTATAAATGAAACCCTGTTTGCTTCCTAAGCTCTTGATCCTCCAACTCCTCTCTACTCTTCTCCCGTATTCTTACTTTGGCTTCTTATTTGAGTGTCTTAACCCCCCTGTCACATGTCATTACTTTTCATTTACTGCTTTTCTTCAGGTGACGCACAAATAGCTCTGGGTCTATCTTAGTATGTCTATGCTATTTTTACCTCCTCCTTCCCCTCATTAAAAAAAAAAAAAAAATCTCTGTTGTAAAACAAGTCTCTCCTTTCATGGCACTTGGCTTTTAACTGAATGTCCTGACTGCCAATTTCTCAAGGTTTCCCTTTATGCGATCTTTGTGCATTTAACACAAGCTTCACTTCCCCTGTTCTCAACAGCCAATCGATCATACATTTTATTGAGCAGCTTCAAATTAAAATATGACATTATAAGAAATTTACAAGCAACTCCTGCAATCTAGAAAAGCCTGTCACTGAGGTATCTTCTGCCTTTTTCTAACATGGCATCTTTGTGCTCACAGGCATTTCAGCAGAAGTCATTTGTGAGCTCAGAATTCTACTCCCTTTTCTTTATTTCTTTATTTCTACTGGGTTCAAAATAAATAGATATTATTCTGTCATGCTATGTACGATGACCACAATAACTACATTTTTTTCCTCCATGTCCAATTCCATTTTTTTCTGCATCAACATCCACAAATTAACATTATTTATGATGTACCAGTGTAAAAAGAGTCTACCAGATACTGTTGAAAACACATGGAGTCCTCCATCAACTAACATGAAACCAAAAACCTGTGTAGAGGAAAGTTTGTCTAAATGATTTCTTAAGTATTTTCCTGACTCCTTGATCATATTCCCCATGATGTTGTGGTAAAAATGAGAAAGAAGAATTAGAAAGGTGTGGGCAAAACATAGACAATGGGAGAGGAAGGGGAAAAAAGCACAAGACTGTGGCAGTTTAAGAAAAAGTTAATGATCTTAGGAACGTGGAAATTTCATTGGCCCAAATACATACAATGGCTACGTTTTGCAAAGAACATATTTTTCAATCAATTTGAAACATAAGTCACAGTAAATGGACAATGTAGAAAAAAATTTGAGTTATTATTTTCCAGAATACTAAATAAAACACTCATAGTTCTTCAATTATAAGTTGGTATTAGAAGCAAAGGAGGAAAAGAGTCACAAAAATATGGAAAATGATATTATAAATATAATGTAACATCAAACAATGTCTTATAGGATCCTTCTCTCATTAACTTTTCTAACCAACTCGATGGTAACTGTTTGAGAAAGAATATTCTGATATAGACAGTGATCATGTACAATATTTCCTTTTACTTTAAAAGACAACATGTCTTTTATGTAGAGTCTTTTGTAGCCTAGAAATCTAATGATAGGATGTAACATGAAAGGACTCTTACTCTACATCACAATTCACCTTTCTTTTCAAACAGGGATTTCATATCCATCATCTATATTCTTTCATTCCTATCAATAGGAGGATTTAGGACTTCAGTGTACATTTAGATGTACTATTGAATGCGTTCTAAATACTGAAAGTGTATTATAGTTCTGACAAATTTTATTTCAAATATCTACAAATAAATATCCCCATAGCCCATTAATTCTCTCCTTTCGTGGTACAAAGACCAGAGAAAGAGAAACGATAGGGATTAAGAAACTTCATATGTAATTTTTGGTGGCTATCACCCTAGGGTCTACGCACCCATAAACAGCGGAAAGAATAAGTATGGATGTCCTACATTTTTGAAATGTGGATTTCAGCTATTCACAAAACAAATTACTTTAATATATACATTTTTAGAAATGGTTCCACATATGATATTGCATTTATTAAGCCATTACAGTAAATGTTTTATGATTTGAACTGGAAATATTAAACACTGAAAGAGAATGCCAAAGAAGCTTGTTGAATTTTAACTTGTTCAGAATAATCTGGTAATGCTAAGGTTAAAGACTGCCTAATTCAAATGGAATGTCAGTAGTACTGCTAGCTCTCCAATTCTATGAAGTTGCCGAGTGTTAAAGGAATGACTGATGTTTAGAATATTAAGATAACTCAAACTTCAAAGCTTGGAGAGCAGTAAACAAAATAGCTCCTTTTCGCATTTTTCAAAAAGAAATCAGAAATTTAGATCTAATGTCATGCAATTTAGCATTTGATTTTGTAGCATTTGATTTGGTGCCATTATCCAGCCTTCCGTTAAATTATAATGGTCCCAGTTGTGGAGACAGTCAATAAAATGAAGGTTCATTTCCTGCTTCCAGGAAGATCAGCCAAGAAATTTGGAACTTCTGAAAATGATTCTGCTTGATTGACTGGTAAATGAAAATTTTATTGAGTGAGAGAATACCTGAACTCTAATTCTCCTAATTTTCTTCATGACTTGCCCATTTCTCTTGTACATATGGTTTTCTCATAGGTTGGTTATAGCTCCAACAGTGAAAGAAAGCAGTTTGTATCAACTTGTAGGTGATTGAAAAGCTGAAAATAAACATGCATGAGGATTCATAAGCAAGTAAGAAAAATTGCTAGAAGAATTTTTGTAAAAATAAATGAAAAAAACCACGTAGGTAAAAATTTTTAAAAATCTGAAGAAAAGGAAGAGATGTACTCAAAATGGCTATAAATATGTCAAAGATAAAAAGCCTAAAATTGTATATTTAAATAGTTAACCAAGACACAAACTGAATGAAATACTTATACCATGTGTTTTTTTTTTTTCTAGTGACTTTTGAAACTGAATATACTCAACTGTTTGAGCTTAGAATTCAGATTTTTTAGGAAGTAATTCATGTTTTTTATATGAATTTCAGTGTTATAATTTCAATTATTCATTCCTGGATGTGTGATTTCAGTGAATCTTTATTGTGTGCCAGGTCCAATTCTAGGTACCTAGGATATATTAGTGAACAAAACAAAGAATTTTGCCTTCATGGAATGAGGAGAGACAGACAATAAAGAATAAACATTAAAGAGCAAATTATATGGTATATTTGAAAATTATAATTATGAAAAGTAGGATAAAGGAGATTGGGGATGGGAACTGCAGATTGCAATATGAAATAGGATGGTCAGGTTAAGCCTCATTGAGAAGATAAAATTTGAAGAAAGTCTTGATGGAGGTAATGGAGTTATTTAGAAGAAAAGAGTCCTACATCCAGAATTTAACTAAAAATAAGTTTAAGTTAATTTAAACAAAACATGAATTACTTAATGTGATGTTGACATAATGTTTTCTGATCTAATTTTTAAGATTCGCTATGGTATTTGATTATATCTAACTTAATGAAATAAAATGAGAGTAGTGATTGAATATGAAAGACAGGTATTATAATCTATACTTCTAAGACATAGATTAATTCCAACAATTTGTTTAAAAGTATACACAATAAGTACAAATTGTTAAAGTCCTTTAAAAACACATGAACACGATGACTCTATTTTCTGCCAAGTATAGACCAGATAGAGAGTAAATAAAACTACAGTGTCTTCCTCAACTATGGGAATGCTTGTGTTCATACATATGCATCATTTAAATATGAACTAGTAAAATCTGAAATGATTCTGAAAGTAAAAATTCCTGTTTATAATACTATCTCTAAAAATTCTTATTTATAATACTATCTCTTTTAAGCACACCTAAGTTAATAAGTAGTCTGTCTTAAAGTACCCATCCAGGAAAAAATGGAAAAATTTAAATCTATCTTTAATTTATTTCTTCTTCTTCTGATACCTTAGAAGCGTTAGGCTGAATTACAAACTAATTAGCTGAGAAATCCAGGGATTGAATTTCTGTTTCACCACTTACCAGCTGTGTGTCCTTGACACATAACTAAATCTAATTAAATCTGTTTTCTCAATTGTAAAATGGAGGTTCATAGCTCTGAATTGTTGAATAAAATGATGTGTTTAAAGAGGTTGGCACACTATAGGTATTAAATAATTTATATTAGAATCATTTCTTATGCTTCTTTAATTGGTCAATATTTAAATAAGTAACTGAATATAAACAACCAAAGACCAGTCCGAGGCCATATATAATATTAGGCATTATAGTATCATGGTGATATTGTTTTGGTTTTGGTAAGAAAGAACTTTTGTAATACTATGTGCTAGGGGAGTTCTAGAGCCGTTATTAAAAGAGGGCAGAACTTTAAATGGACCAAAAAGGAAGTGTAAGATTTGGGATGGAAGACCATAAGCAGATGATTGCGGAAGTAAACTAGTGATTATGGTGGGCATGAATGGGCAAAGAATTTGTGTGAAAGCAACAGTATTGAAAGCACCTAAACTGTCCTTTTTTTTTTTTTTTTTTTTTTTTGTCTTAAATAGTATAGTTCAGTAAGTGTAGCTATGGACAAATACTTTCATTTGTTGATATATTTTAAGATACATATTTTACTACACAGCTTTTTACTCCACGGTTGCCTGTTTATTTATTAAAAGCTCATGTAAAATGTTCTCTCTCTTCTATGGAAAATATCCCTTTACAACTTGTTTATTTAGCAAATACATAATCATCATAGGGCCTTCACTTATGCAGCCATGATTATGTGGCACATTTGCAAAATGTATGTTCATATCAGAACTCTGGAATAATATTCACTACAGATCCAAAAATTTGTTGTGAATAGAATTTCTAAATCAATGGCACATTTATTATTATTATTATTATTATTATTATTATTATCGTTGTTGTTATTGTTGTTGTTGTTGTTGAGTTATAACATACCTTAATGAGGTACACACATCTCAATTATACCTCCTATGTCTTTGCCACCCATGTGAAGAAGGCATTGTACCTCTTCCTAGTCAATACTACCTTCCATCTTAATTCCCATAGAAGTAAACATTATGCTGACTTCTGTCTCTGAGTATTAGTTTTGTCTGTTCTTGAACTTCATATAAGTGGAATAATACAGTATGTTCTCTTTTGTGTATGCTTCTTTCACTCATTATTATTGCCTGTGAGAGTCTTCTATGTAGTTGCACATAACAGAAATTCTTTTTCATGTATTCTTATTTTTTCTATGTAGTAATGTAATATATGAATATACCACAATTTATTCTACTGTTGATGAGCATTTAGGTGGTTTGAAATTTTATTCAATTATGAATAAAGCTACTAAGAACATTTTTGTAAATGTGTTTAGATGGACACAGTACTCAGTTCTCTTGGGTAGAAGTGGAATTGCTGCTTCATAGGGGACGCATACCTTTAGCTTTACTAAATATTACCCAATAGTTTTCAGAAGTGTTCATACTAATTCACACGCCCACCAGCCATGTATGAGAGTTTCAGTTGTTCTATCATTGTAGTTCTCTTTTCAGCATCTGGAGAGTGTTTTATTCCCAACATAGTTTTTAAAGTGTAATGAGATTATGACTTGATGAATTGAAGTAGCAATTATTTTTCATAATTGCAGTTCACATGACAGTATTTTTAAAAAGAACTTTTAAAAAAGAAATTTGGTTCAGTTTACTTTGGTGAAAGTATGTGAGCAGAATAGAACTTTGGGTACCTTCGTATTCTAAGCCTACATGGTTAATGACATACAAAACCTTCATTTGGCCTTTGAGCTAGCTATTTTACTAAATTGTAGTCAGACTTTATTTTTATAGCTGCTAATAAGAAAATCTCTCTCTCTCTCTCTCTCTCTTTCTCTCTCTCTCTCTCTCTCTCTCTCTCTCGCACTCTCCCTCTCTCCCTCTTTCTCTTTCTCCATTTACAGCATCTTTTTTGGCTTCATCTTGAATGAAATAAAAACATTGATGGAATAAAGAAAAACAAAAATGTATCATTTTTTAAATTACCTCTGCAAAATTTCCAGTGAAATTTGAATATTTCTGTTGTTTAAAATGGTACATAATCCAAAAATAATTTGAAATGTATTTTGTTCTTGCATTTAGATGAGACTATAATTGATATTTAGAGAAAATCACCACACTAAGATTTAAAATGAAATTGCGAAACCAAACTGATTATGACTCAGAAGGATTAAAGCATGATTCAAGAGCAATTGGAAAATTGTCCAGTTTTCTTGTCTTATTTTTCATCCTGCTTGCTTAGAATACATTCATCTTTCCCACTGCAGGGCAAGTTTAATAAAAATCTTTGAAGATGTCAAAGATGACTATGAATGACCCCTATGTCAGTATACTCTTTGCTTTTTTATAAACATACTTTATTTCTGATTTATTCTTCATCTAAATTCCATGGAGATACTGAATATTTTGGTTTAAAACATTTCCTACAATATCAATGTGCTTTCAAACTTTAATAGTCCAACTTAGTAGCATTGAAAACCTAATAAAAATAAATGAAAGATGAAGTACACAATAAACTAACGAATATAGTCTGTCTTCTTCAATCATAACAAGAAAACTTGGTCAGGAGTCAAGTGATTCAAGAAATTTATTTGATGGGAGAGAAGTTTTGTCCTTCGGTAATAAATTTGTTCATTATCTACTTTCAAAATCCTTTATATGAGTTACTCAACCTTACTTTATTTTTTATTATGAATAATTTTGTTTTGTTGATAGTGTATAGTTAATTTTTGTAGTTTGTAAGACAAAAGAAAACCACATTAATCATTTATATACATAAATTTATTATTTTGGTGCCTATTGATTGTCTTTTAACTCCTGGCCAGTTATTATTTATCCCCTAAATAGGAAACCTCAGGAGCATATTTCTTTCATTGATGATATTATATTGAATTCATTTTCTCATGCAAATTTTAAAAAATAAGATTTAGAGGCCTACTATCGAATTTTCAAGAGATTCAAGAAACATTTCTAGAAAATTTTCAGATTCACAAATGAATATAGAGCTTCATGGCCTTAAAAAAATCAATAGCCTTTGGAGCCGTGCTTCTAATAATTTGTAATATTCTGGAGGGTGCCACAAATTGAATTTGAAACTTGTTATATTTTAATTAATGGCCAATAAAGACTTGCCCTTCCTATAGACTGGGACACTTTGTATAACTCTTTCTACTCAGTTCTGCATCCTTTTATAGTTTCTCAAGGTGTTAGGCTGAACCTATGAAATTACCATTTTTTAGGTAAAATGTAATTTCAATATGTCATGCAATTCAGACTAACCCACTAATTATGACACTTTCTTTTTTGTCTTTTGACCACAGTATACTTTTTTGTGGACCAAATTTGTTGGAAAAAAGGATATCATCTGTGGTAAATAAGACAAGACAGTGCTTAGTAAATGTAGATGTCATAATAATTTTCAAAACACACATTTATTATAGTTAGAATAACTCAAATTCAAGAGTTCTAGGTAAAAGTATAATTATTATTTCTATTATTAAGTTTTAAAAGTACAAATTATAGTAATTATAGTCAATTTTAAAATTCTATTTCAAAGTATTTTGGCCATGAGGCAATATTGCTTAATTATTCTAATTTTATTTAAATAATCTAAAGATTAAAATTTAGCCTATTTTAACATCAATAGAAGTCTGATTTATCTGAAAAGTTCTTTCTCAGCATTTAAGAGCCGATAACCTCATGCTGAGTACTTTGCAGAATTCAAAGAAAATAGGGGATAAGTCCCTATTTTAAATAAATGTATATCATTTAATTGAAATTGCAAAAAATAATTGATGCATGAGAAAAGGTGATTTGTAATACAGAAAAATATAATATTTGTAAGCAGGAACAAGGAAATTATATAAAATACAAAGATTTTTTTGTGCATAAACAGTCCAATTCATTGACTAATGTAATTTTGACATTCACTCATTTTTGAGTGCCAATATTTTCCAATATTTGCCTTGGATACACCAGTGTCCCAAACATGTAAAGATGACTTTCTTCATGTAACTAGCAGAGTCAAGCAGGCAATAAATTGTAAACATAATGAATAAAATATTACAATATGATGGAAAGTAATAAGTGCTATGAAAAAAGGAAAAATGGAGCAAGGGATGAAGGGCTGTGGAAGGGGCATGGTTTTGATTTTCATTATGGTATTCAGCAAAGCTCAGGTTGGGAAGATGATGTATGACCAAAGACTTCATGGAGGTAGGAAGATATACCTCCATTGTTCATTCCTAAAGAACTTAAAGGGTCATATGCAAACACACAGACCAATATGTTTAGGGAATGAAACCAAGTCTCTTCCAGAAGAGCCACAGGAGTGAGCTCACTGAATCTGGAGACATAGTTAAATAAAATTCTTAAAGATCAGGATCTGAGATGAAGCAGATACAAAAGAGGGGCAGAGACATAGTGCCATCAAAGTGAGAAAAAGAAGGGCGAAGTTAGATTTCTATTTACTTCTGTGTTCCCTCCACTACCACTGAACTTCCTTGAGAAAAAAATGTTTTCTTTTTCCCAATTTGATTGTCTGAAATGTATGTGTGTCATCAAAATTGAGAAAATGAACTGACAAATGGTGCTAAACCAAGTTCTAGAATATTGTCAAAGAGAGAAAGTATAAGAAAAGACTACAGTTTAGGATGAAGCATAAATATGAAAAATCTTTAAAAATTCATGAAAGTCTCTCAATTATATGTTGTCTTGCATTTTTAGAATATAACATACTTAAAGGCAGAAATAATATTTTACATATAGTGCTTAATCTACTATGGACATGTTAAAATAATAGTTCCTCTACTAACAAATGAGGGGGAAAAATAGAGAAAGAATATACCAACTCATTCTCATTGATTGAGCCAGGTATCTCCAAATGTTAAGTGACTCTCGGAGACTATCAAGTATTATTGGAAGCTGTGCTCTTTTCCATACTGACCAGAACCATTATATGTACTTTTTAAGATGTTGATAAAATGTGATTCATGTTTCAAGAAATGACAGTCTTGTGCATCATTTTCTTGTGTGCTCAGAAATGAGCAACAGATGACAGTATATTAAAACAAACCATTTGCTTTGAAAATAACAGTGTCCAAAATCATTGAAGAAAAATACACATTTAACAGAAAATAGAATTAAAGGGACACTTTTTGGAGGAGAAGAATATCCTAACCAGCACATAGGATTCCCTGAAACTTGAAATCCCTTGTAATTATTACCTAGAGTAATCATATTTTTAGAAATATGATTTATTTATTTTATAGCTGGGGGCAGAAGATAGGGGTAGCAGCGACTGTATTTTAATATCAAAAAAATATATAGTCAGACCTATAGAGGAGTTAACCTAAACGCATTGAATCATAAGATCTGACTATTTAAAGAATACTGTAGAAAGGAAATAAAAACAGTAAAACATCAAAGTCAAAACCCTAGTCACAATTTTACTGAGCATCTCCCGAAGGTTTTAACAGAAATTGCTCCCCCCGGTGGTTGTTTTTGAGTGTTTTTTGTTTGTTTGGTTTTTTAATTTTACCTGGCCTCCCAATTTTCTGGCTTCATTATATTAGGTAACCCCAGGAAGGTTCACATTTTCTATAACTAAGAGGAACCTTGGGAAGCCAACTCAATGTGATTGCCCAATTTCATGCTTTCATAAGGAATGATGCTATGGATTATAGAGTGCCTAGTATATGATCATTAAGTTCAGGCTCGACATGATAGGTTCAGAAAAGGGCAATCATGCTTGATTCATCTGATTGCCCAACTGGAAATGAAAGAAAAGCAGTGACATAATTACCCCAGATTTTTTCAGGCCTTCAGTACTGTACAGCACAGATATTAAGCAAAGCTGGTTGTCAGAATGATCACAATGCATTTTAAAGAGGAAGATCACTGCTTTAATAAATAAAAGAAGACTTACAGAATCAAAGACAAAGGATATTTCTAGAATCTGTTTTGCTTGCAAACAGAATGTAAGAGAGCTTGGAAAGAAAGTTATTTGGTGAAAGGAGAAAAGCGGGAGACCTGAGGAAACTAGAATGGTATCTCTTTTGGATCCAGTCAGCTTTGTGACCTTAGTCAGATTCCCTGGGCCTCAGCTTTCTCACCGATGAAACAAAGGGTGTGGACAAGGGTGAGTGGTGTCTATGAATCCAGTATGTGGACAGAGGCAAGGAGTAGCAGGATCCATCTCACACAAAAGAACCATAATTTGAATATTTATGAAAGCAAAATTAGTCATCAAAAAGTGGAAGAAAAAGGTGGCTAATGGAGAATGCAGTTGCATTCTAATGCATTCAAAGTATTGATAGAGACAATTCCTCCCAGAAAGAAAAGAATGAAACATATCATCTGTCTCTAAATTTCTTTCTCTCTTAACTATTATCACCTTATTTTTCTTCATACTTTCTGTTTCTGGTAACCATGGCGATGCTCCCTCCCAGCAACCTTCTCCACAGCTGATCCTTTTGGTACACATTGTATTTGCTCCATTCACTGATGCAGGGAGCTAACAATGCTGCAAAAATTAATTTATTAACATTTTTTTCCATCGCTTTTGTCCAGGAAATAAATACAGGGAATTATTCCACACTTAACCTCCCTACATTAGGGGCACTGTAAAACAGGAATATTCAACTGTTAATTTCACTTGCTGACATAAAGGGACACTGATTATGCCAGAGATTCAATTCCCTGCCTTGGCCCTCAGGGACTATAAAGTCCCAGTACTCAAGCTGGTTGCCACCTCCTTTTGCTTTTGTACGTAAAAGGAATAAAATAGATTGCCCACAGAAATTACACATCAACCCGGGTTTCCTAATCCTCTTTGTTTTTTGCTACATTCTCCCTTGTTCAAGGAAGAGATTTCCAAGTGCGTAATTATCAGTTACAAGGGGACTGATTTTTTTTTTCCATAAGAAAATATACATAAGTATATTCATTTCTCTAATGAACACAGCTATTTATTTTGGAATATATATAAACAATATGTGATACTCAGTTTTAAAATATTATAATTATCTGCCAAGGGCAAACATCAAAGAATTTCTGATGTCATTAATGCGGAAAATAAAAATTCCCATAAACTGTCATTTAGTCACATCCAGTTTGTGTAGCCTAACTTATTTGTAATCCTATATACCAGAAAACTGTCTACTTAAGCACTCTGTGTGTGTGTGTTTGTCTGGCATTAACACAAAGGAGACCAGATGATGACATTCAAAGGCTTATAGACTCGACTCCTGGGGACACACTTGGATGGAGGCAATTAAAATGCCTGTCAGGCATTTGGTACCAGAAGCCCCTACGGCAAACCGCTAAATCATAAGCCAGGGCTGCACCTTATTGTCAGTGAATGATGGCGGAGCTGGGTGGCTTGTCATCATTCTCGAAAATTCTAAGGCTAGTGAGCTCTCTCTCTCTCTCCCACTCGCCTTATTTTCCTTTTCGCCACTGCGGGGACTTTTTCTAATTTGCAGCTTTCCTTTCCCCGACACACACAGACAGGAGCTGGTGGCTTGCAGACTGCAGTCTGTCTGGAGCTAGAGAGGCAGAGCGAGAGCCAGCCCATGGAGAAAATGCTCTGGGAGAATTCTGCAGCAATCCTCAAAGACTAGACTTGGGTGGTATCGCGGCATATGCGCTGGTAATGGTCTCGGGTTTTTACATTTTTATTTTGTTTTATTTTTAATCTTATTTTTTTCCAAGGATCCGCTTTATGTGATCTCAAAGCAAAATGCTTTAAAATTTGTTATTGAGCTTCCGAAAATTTCAAGTACTGCATTGTTTATACTACAGATCTCAAGACATAGATTTATTGTCTGGATATAAAGAATGCATTTTGCTTACTGGTAAGTGACAATTTTTAATATTTAGTTAACAAATCTATACATGTATGTTTCTTTTCCTTTTGTTTCGGTAGATTCTTCAGTTTGTTGTCTCCAGCCGAGGAAACATTGATTGGGAACCACTCATTCAGAAAATTAAAAGGTACCACATGTTTTGTTTGGATGTTTTAAATGAGGGAAAATCAGGGAGGAATTGGAATGTTGTTATTTAAAATAATCTCTCTGTGGCTGGTCTTTTATCTTTAAGCCTATGTTGATCGTCGTCTATAACGTGTATGATATCGTAGGCAGAGAATGCCATTGTCTGAGGCCGTTTTGATTAGATTTCTAAAGAATTTTTTTTGCCTGTGTTGCAAGTTATTAACAAATATTAGTATGTCTGGCTTATTTTGGGACTTTTATTATTAAAACGGCTAAAAAAAAGTACTAAATTCTCTCAATGAAAATTCAGTAATTTGAATGTAAGACAAATATACTAAGTAATGATTTTATATAAGGGAATCCTGCTAGTAATTTATTTATTTTTAATGACTAAATGAAATGGCTTGCCCTTCCTAGGTGGAAAGCACTAGAGACGAAAGCCCAGGAATGACTCAGTATTGTTGGGTTTTACAAGTAAAAGATTGTAACTTCAAAAATGCTTTAGTCTTTAGCAACAGATATATTTAAAGGATAAGGTTGTTAGTTATTAAAAGAACTGATTTTACATATGCTACATTTGGCATTGACAGCATAAGAAAGTAATTCTTTATCTTGCCACGAAAGCAATTAAATTCATTGATCGCGGCAGGCCTTATGCCTTACGTGAAAAATATTAATTTTCAAATTCAGCATTGGGATATATATTGATTGGAGATGACAAATATGGGTATTGTGCTTTCTTTAATTCTTTAAGACCATCTTTGACTTTAACATATCCTATCAATAAAACCTATATTTATAGTTTGGCTTTAAAAAATGGAAGACATTTTCTTCTGCCTTACTGAGAAGATCAATAACATCATTTAAGCCTTTCTTTGGCATTCACATAATACTTACCCTCAAGACTATCAGTCCGGAATATTTTACGTAGTAAGGTTAGTTTTTTAAAAATATACTTAAAAAATGGCTACTGTTCAACTTGTGATCCTGAAATACCAGAAGTATATGTGAGTGTACACCTATGCATGCGAATATTTACAGCCGTTGAAGGAGACTAATGCATTGTCCTTGTTTAATTTTCTCTGCAGTGTGTAATTATGAGAACCTTAATTTATTCATTCCACAAACACTTCACAAGAGCCTTGCTCCTGTGGGTGGTTATTGTGGGAGAGGGGGAAGGGGCAGATGCATCCAGAGTGTAGGCAGCATCATATAATATTTTTTCACAAGAGAATGAATTTATTAAAATGAATCAGTGTGGTATAAAAAGGGAAATTGCACTATTTCAGATTTCGAACAAAATCTAATAGGCTAATCTATTGGATTCATTTCATGTATTCAGAGATACATGAAATAGATTGCATTTTTTTCTCAGAAACTGCTCAGTGGAATCATGTATGAAATTCCCAAACAGGACTTACTATTCCTCCTGAATATTGTAAAACCTTTTTTTTTTAGGTTTCACTCACAGTAAGTTTTTTGTTTGGTGGAAAACAACAACAACAAAACCTCATCTATTTGATATTTTCCTATCTAACTAAATCCATGCAGTAATATATTTAATATGAGAGTCTTTCCTAATCTTCAGACTCATTTAGCAAGTCATATTAATTTTGATCTTTAGGGTATTTACATGAATTGGAAAAGGATGAAGTTATTATTTAACCACTAAAAAAAAGCCTTCAATATATTGTCAGTAGGAACTAATCAACTCAATTGCAACTTATCTGGGTACTGGAAAAGTGGCATATCATCTTGCTAAGAGCCTCTAGGTACCTAAATTTTCTGACATCATTTTAAAATTCATCTGGGGCAGTGTTGACAGAGTTTGCATTATAAACCAGAGTTTATTCAAATAGCCTGTTACATTGTCAAATTTGAAAAGAATTTGACTACTGGACTCAAGAGAATCAGGGATCTGTATCATGGTTTGTTTTTAATCAAAAATGTCTTTGTTAATTCCTTATTGATTTTTCGCTCATAGTTAATTCCTCACTGATTTTTCACTCATATCTTCAACACATAACATAGTGCCTGGACCGCTACGTAGGAGGTCAGTAAATGTTTATTTAATTTTTTGATGGATAAACGAATTCCATCTGCATTTCCCCCATTACTTTTTTGTTCTTTTTCACAAGATTTTGCACTGTAAGACAGACATTTAGTACATTTTATTTTAGTTACCCAAAATATTCATTGTCTCTTAATTTATAATAATTGGTTCAATAATACTGGGTAGAAAAACAGGCAAACCATGTGTAGCAATTTCTCCAGGCTCTATGGCAAAGGATTTTTCTGGCTTTGGGTTAAGATGGAAAGAATTTTCGAAATGTCCCCTTTCGCTTTCATCATCTTGGG
>NW_011888933.1:473195-478454 GCF_000151845.1 Pteropus vampyrus | reverse complement strand
TTTTAATGTTTTATTTATGCACATTATATGCATGTTACTGCAATAAGGTTAAAATGGTATGCTTTTGGAGTCTTTTATACACATAATATAGAAGTAAATATATCTTCAGATACTTTGCCATAATATTCAAGCACTAGTATATTTTATATTTTTAATATATATATTTTATTTTTGACCTGAGGAACTTTATTCTTTAAGGAGGAATGTCAGAGACCAATTAGGAAGTTTTCAAATAAATGGATTCATAAAGCATCTCCTATGTCATTACAATGAAGTCACATTACTGAATTGCATAATCTATATTAGAAAATTAGCCAGAGAATTCAAATGCTAAGTAACATAACAGATCATATCTCGAAAAGATTTTTTTTTAATTTAAATAATGGTGGAAGAAGTTTCAATGGCTAATTAAATAAACAAGCAGGGAACGGTATCATGAACAGTGAGGAAATACCACATTCAACCTTAAATACAATTTTCTAACCTAGAAAAATAACTGAGGGCACTAACAATTAGACATGTATGTATTAAGATATTCTACTTGCAAAAGAGTCAATACAACAGAATGCTTTTGGAGCTCAGTGGGTGTGGCAGAATAAGACAAGCAGCACTAAGGCTCGTTGGTACTGTAAGAGACACATGAATAATTTCTTGAGGGACTTCGTTGCACAGCAGGTTTACTAACAATTGAGAAAAGACTCAACAGGAAATATATCATGGAGGATGAGTCTTTTGAGATGGAACTTAGGGATGAATAGAAGTATTCAAGGGAGAGAGAATGCGTGGAAGAGCTCCGGAAAGAATAAACATTAGCAAAGGAACCGAAGGAAGTGAATGAACAGGCTTGGAAATAGACTGATCTCAATTGAATAGGAGTATAAGGTAGAAGGAGGGGATTCTTAGAAGATAAAGATAGAAAAGTGCGTGGAAACTGTTAGGTTTTATCGTATGAAATGGCTAATGTTCTACCCTTTTTGAACTACAAAATAAAAATTTTATTCAGTTCAACCTAATACATTGAAGGAGAACTTAAATGCCAGGTTGAGGGTTGTTGGTTTTTTTCCAGTATTCAATGGGAAGCTATTGAGTGTATTTTGAGCAAGAGACTACTATTACCTAAACTGCATTTTCAGATGACTTATTTTATAGCTGTGTGAGATAAATTAGAGTTGTGTATGAGAGTATGTTGAAGAAAGCATTACTTTGGAAGCTGTCATAGGATAATGTAGGAAAAAATGAAGCCTAAAGGAAGGAGTCGATAGTGGGCATGAAAAAAGAGGTCATGATAATAAAAGGCGTTTCTGAGTTCGAATTCGTATTGCAAGTGCGTGATTGGTAGGAGGAATGAAAAGCAGAAGGGCTCAATGGTGACTCTAATGTTTGAATATGATAACTGAAAAAATGAGAGAAAGAAGATAACTAAAAGCTACTTGAGGAGAGAGGACCTCTTTTATTTTTGTTGTCTTGCTGGTCTCTAGCAGACTGCCTAGTATATAGTAGACAGTCAATAAATGCTAATAAATGCTGACTGAATTAGTGAGAGAGTGAATAGAAAATGACGAGATGAGTTTAGGCTGTGATGGCTAGATATGTCAGTGATCTGGTCTGGTAAATTGCAGAACATGGAGATCCAAAGCTGAGAAGAGAAATTAAGGAGATAGGATGTGGATGACATTATCAAGATGAGACGAGGACCAGAGAGAACACTCTTGACAGCACCCACATTTAGAATGCAAATTGAAGAATAGGAACTGACAAAGTTAAAAGAAGATTTAAAAAAAAAAAAAAAACCAGCAAAGAAAGAAGTGGACAGGTGAAATAGAAAACAAAGCTAAACTCAAATTTTCCAGAGAAATTGAAGAATAAGAATAAATAAAAGACCGATGAATTTATTTCAGTAACATTTTCTGTTATTAAAAACAATACACACTTTGTAAAATTTATAAAATTTAAAAGAGTATAAGGAAGGTTATATTAGCCACCCATAAGTATACAATTCAGAGATAAAGAGTACAGGCAAAGATTTGGGCTTGGGAACCAAAATTCATCTTCCGTGCAGATAAAAGCAGGAGAAAAGAGAGTGAGACTTTTCTAAAGGTAAAGAAAAGACATGGGGGACCTTACATATCTCCTGGACTTTATCTTAGACTACAGGAAAATTCACATACTCATTCAGAGAATATTTACTGAGCACCAAATCACATACCCTTTTCCTGCCCTCATGGAACTTTCCTTCGGTAAAGGGGGATAGTCAATGGTTAAACAAATAAAATTAAAAGATTACTCAGATTACTAATTACTCAGCAGTTGTGCAGAGAACGGATGAAAAGGCAGTAAGAGTAGATGCTGGCAGATAAGCTTCTGAAAATTTATAGCAGAGACGAATCAACTAGGATCTTATTAAAATGCAGATTCAAAATCTGTACGTTTAAGGACAGGCCTGAGATTTTTTAACAAGCTCCCGGGTGATATCAGTGCTGCTGGTCTTTGGATCATACTTTGATTAGCAAGAGGTGGAAGGTGAAAGTCCAGACAAGAAAAATTAGAAATGATTGGAGGAGTTGTTATGAGCCAGTCAAATATGAGTCCTTCTCTCCATGCAGCAGCACTATCGGGGGGAAACCTCTTCGATGGCGAGAGAATTGACCCTTTTCTGAGTTTTTTCAATCCAGCTACTTGTTTTATGAAAAATCCATTAAACCAGCCCTAATGAGCTACTGACATTTCATTCTTTCTTCCCATGCTCAATACTTATTATGCCCAATAGAATGAATTCTTGTGGCTCAGATTTAGGGATGTGATTGAACATAACTCTGTGCCTGTTTCTCAACTCCAATTCCTGCTTCATGATTTCTTTGGACTTTTATCCTCCTCTGTGCCTGGATGTTCAGCACAGTTCTGGCTTGCTTAATTCTCTGGCCCCTGAGCTCTTGATATCTTTCATGTTCCTCTGTGCCTGGTAGTGAAGCTTCCAGGTCTCCACATCCCATCTTCTTGACACTCACATTTTCATACAAGCCTTGGGTCACTCTGCTCAAAGCCACAAGGGTCTATTGAGCATAGTCTCTGATTTCAGGCATGCATTTTTCCCAACAAAATTATTTCTTTTTGGAAGGACTGTTTTGGTTGATGACAGCAACCTGCATTCTTCTGAAGGAAGGATGCATGTGCTTGTGGACAATTGCAGTGTTCTGAGGGCCTAAGTGGTCACAAGAAGCTTGATGGACTGTGTCTGGCGGGGTGTTATTTTTCTGCCTCCATTGCTCAGCTCTAACTCTCAGTGCTCCTTGATAGCCACAGGAACTTGGGAGCATTTTGTTTGATTTCTCCCACACCACACTTTGTAGCTCTAAAATACCAAATAAATAAACAAGAAATCTAATAAATATGGCAAACTCATCCAGCAACGAAAACACCTTAAGTGCATATGAAACATCTGTGATGTCCTTATATTTAATAGCATTTATCCTTCGTTTAAAGGTCTGGTTCTGTCTCTGACCAGATCTCTGGACCTAGTCACTGTCATTTAGTAATTCGGTGTTTACTTAAAGCCAAGTAGGCATGAGCAGTGTCATTAGAAACTTTAAATTAAGAATTCCAGTGATGTGTCAAATTAGTTTTCATATGAACAGAACTCAGTTTAAATTGATAACCACATTTCTTCAGGGAGAACATTTACAAAATGTCCTTGAGGAGGGAAGCTGTGTCACAGGCGCCTTAGTACTCCCTATGTTGTCCTTATAGAAAATGCCCTTGATGCATATGCCGTGTTGAAGTTAAGAAAATGAGTGTCATGTGTGAGTGTGTGTGTGTGTGTGTGTGTGTGCTTAACTCTACTTTTTCTAGTGTGGTTAGTGCTAGTCTTTACATCATCAAACTGGAATTGGTAAAATTGCCTGTGCCCTTTAGCCATTTGTGCAATAGTTAAAGAGCCTCAGAGTAGCACAGGATAATTTCTGGTTTTTCTCCTTCTCCTCCCCCCCCCCCCAACCCCCACCCCCACAAGTCTAAATCAATCCTCTTTTTTTGTGGACTCCATTTGGGTCTGCCTCAGATGGTTTGAATTAACCTTTTTTCAGATTCTCTCCTGGTGTTAATGACTCTGGATTATGACCATTTAAAACAGTCAGAAGTACCTTGATCCACATCTGGCAATTGTTAAAACAAAGCTACTCCATCTAACACATTGTAAGCAAAACATTTTTCTTCACGTTGTGTAAGAAATTAAGAAATGACGTTTCTTTCCAGGAGGAGCTTATGTTTTATTTTCAAGGTTAACAATGTTTGTATTTAGTTTTCTTTAAAAATATTTCTTGCTCATTGTAGAATTTTCTCATGGTAAGATTTCGTAGTTTTGTATACAGAATAAGATGCAACACGTAGGCATTAAAGAGTCTTCTCACATAGTGCCTGTGTGCAACTGGATAGCATGATTTTGAGCACATTATAGTGAATTTGTGATATTCTAGAATCTCAGGGAAAAAACATAACTAGACTGCCTATTCTTTAAATAGTGGGGCCAGAAAGCCCTAAAGTGACTGACTTGCCAAGATTTACATTGATACTTGTGGAAATATGAGTTCTAATAGTGACAAAAAATTTTAAATCCTGATAAGAACTCATGATCTTGAGTAATTCATATAACTGGTCACACTGCTATACTTTTCTTTTACAAAATGGTGGATAGTCCAATAGATCAAAAGGAAATAAACGTAATAAATAGCTTACTGTATGCATGCATTTTTAGGTCCTGTACTGTATACTATCCTCACAAAAAGATCCAGGATGTAGACTTCAGATTATAAAGTAGTCGGAATAATGTGATCCGTTAAGAAGTTGCATTTAGACTTTACAAAAAAGAAGAATAACTCTGTACTACTTTTTAAGGCATAGAAAGCATTTTCTAATATACAACATAACAAGGCTTACAACAATCCCTGGAATGGGAATGGCAGATCTTGTTATATTTATTACAGATGAGAGAACTAAAGTTTGGAGAATGCAGATGACCTACTCAAGTAACTCCACTAGGAAATGGTAAACCTGGAGCTCATATTCCTTGTTCTGACTTTAAAGCCTTTACTTTCTACTACTATGCAGTTAAAGCAGATAAATGAGTATGTTGTCCTAAATCTGGACTATTATAAAGAACCCATTCCAAGTGAGCCATGACCTCCACGAAATGGATTGCCCTGCTCTCTCCAAAGAGTCCTGCATTTAGAGTCCTAGATTAGTATGGCGTGGAGCTCAGCAAATAGT
>NW_011888933.1:467554-473145 GCF_000151845.1 Pteropus vampyrus | reverse complement strand
CAAGATTTACATTGATACTTGTGGAAATATGAGTTCTAATAGTGACAAAAAATTTTAAATCCTGATAAGAACTCATGATCTTGAGTAATTCATATAACTGGTCACACTGCTATACTTTTCTTTTACAAAATGGTGGATAGTCCAATAGATCAAAAGGAAATAAACGTAATAAATAGCTTACTGTATGCATGCATTTTTAGGTCCTGTACTGTATACTATCCTCACAAAAAGATCCAGGATGTAGACTTCAGATTATAAAGTAGTTGGAATAATGTGATCCGTTAAGAAGTTGCATTTAGACTTTACAAAAAAGAAGAATAACTCTGTACTACTTTTTAAGGCATAGAAAGCATTTTCTAATATACAACATAACAAGGCTTACAACAATCCCTGGAATGGGAATGGCAGATCTTGTTATATTTATTACAGATGAGAGAACTAAAGTTTGGAGAATGCAGATGACCTACTCAAGTAACTCCACTAGGAAATGGTAAACCTGGAGCTCATATTCCTTGTTCTGACTTTAAAGCCTTTACTTTCTACTACTATGCAGTTAAAGCAGATAAATGAGCATGTTGTCCTAAATCTGGACTATTATAAAGAACCCATTCCAAGTGAGCCATGACCTCCACGAAATGGATTGCCCTGCTCTCTCCAAAGAGTCCTGCATTTAGAGTCCTAGATTAGTATGGCGTGGAGCTCAGCAAATAGTGGTAAAAATAACAGTTATTACTGAAATGGTTTTAAACTTTGCAAAATGAAAAGGAGATAAGGCTATATATGTCACGGAAAATGTAATCTTGTTGACTTAAAAGCATTTGACAGAGGGATAGATTAATAAGACTCCATTGATTAGTTCTAGGTTTCACAGAAGTTAAAGCAAGTAGTAAATAACTCAGCAAGAACCTAGGATAGCAAAGAAAATCATTAGAGCTTCAGAAAATCAGATTTTTGGAGCAACATTTTAAAAATCATTATGATTTACTTCTTAGAATATAAAAAAAGAACTTTGAGCTGGAAACTGTGGATCCCAGTTCTGATCACAGATGTAGATGGAGGGATGACACACGTAAAGAAAATGATGACCTCAGAGGTGACTGAGCAGTGTTAGGGTCGAGTTTAAGAACGGGTTCACTGAGGACGTTCTCGTGGTGGTGGCCCACCTCTTCCCCAGTTCTCCTTTCCATCACCCTCAGCCAGGCTCTCATTATCACATACCAGGTTACAGAAATGTTTTATCCAGTTTCCCAGTCACCCCATTAATCTCCCAGACAAATTATAACACTCTTCTTTGTCGTTCCCGTTTTTCTCCCTTTAGTGGTTGCCGTTTGCTCTTTTGAGTTGTGCTGGCCAATAAATAGTCATATGCAACTATTTAAACTTAAATTATTTAAAACAAAAATATTTTATTTCCTTAGTCATACTAGCCACATTTTAAGTGCTCCATAGCCATGTTATTTTCATAGAATGTTATGTACTATAGAACATTATACATTGTAGTACATTTCCTTCATCACAGTATGTTTAATTGGAGAGTGCCTTTCTGGCGCGTAACCAAACCCCTCACCCAAATATTCAAGGACCACACAGACTTCTCCTCACCCCTCACTCCCCTTGGCAAACACCCTCTACTCCATACTCTTCTCTCCTCCTCTTCCTCATCATTACTATAATTATAATTAAAATTATAATAGTTCTTATTTATTTAATGCAAATTATGTGCCAAGTACATAAATTCTCTCACTGGATCACTTAAAGAGGAGGAGGAGAAAGAGAAAACCCTGCTAAATAGTTTTTAATCCCCAAGAGGTTAGTGAAATTAAGTATATTTCTCAAAGATGAATAGCTAATCATCGGTGGTGCTTGAAGTGAAAACCAGGACTGTCTGGCCCCAAAGCCAACCCTTTACCTTATACTAGTTGTTAACCAGAGGCAATTTGCTCCCTCTGCCAGGGCTCATTTGGAAATGTCTGGAGACATTTTTGATTGTCATAACTGGGCAAAAGCTACTGACATCTAAAGGATAGAGACCAGGGATGCTTCTAAATATCTTACAGTGGACCCTCCCCTGGAACAAGGAGTTTTCTGGCTCAAAATGTCAGTAGTGATGTGGTGGTGGTGGTGGTGCTGGTGGTTTTTCTATCTCCCACAAGAATTTAAAATCTAAAAGTAAAGGAACTTTGGTTTGTCTGCTGCTATTTCTCCAGGGCCTTGAAAACTTCTTACCATAGATTAGGCATGCAGAGTATATTTTTTGAGCAAGTGGTGAATTTATTACTTTTTAATTAAACTAATGTCTGCACAGAGTGAAAACAAACAAGCCAAAGAGACCAAAATAAGTGAAAATCTTCATCCCTAAACCCATGCCCATTCTCACATCCCAGTGAAAATTATTTTAATAATTGCTGTTCTCTAAGAATTCTTCTGATTATAAACAGTAATTCAGTTTCTTAACTTTGGACATAATCAGTTGACTTTCTACAATAAAAGTGAGGAATTTCATGCACTAACGCTTACCCCCCGCCCCCATTTTAGTTTTTTTTTTATAGTTTATTTGAATATTATTTAATTTTGAGCATCCTGTGTTATTGATAAGAAGTGTGGTATCAGAGGAGAGGGCTAAAAAACAAACAAACAAAAAAGGTGTGGTATCAGTCACATTCTTATTTCTCTATGAATAATCTTGGCTTTTTTTTTTTAAGTAGATTTTAGGAGTTTTGTCCATTTTCAAAGTTGTGCCTGGATGAAAGTCTTTTATCATTTATCCCATTTGGCAACTAAACTGTTTAACTTATATCTTTTTAACTTGGAGAAACTTTTCTCTGTTTTCCTTTTTCTTGAACTCTTCTTGCTATCCTTGCCTCTGTTCTGTATTTAGAGGATTCCTCGTGATAAATAGTTGACTTCCTGGATTAATCTTTCATGTCTCTTTTTTGCATGTTTTTTAAATCCCCTTTTCATTTCGTTTACATTCTAGTTTGTTTTACCCCCTCTTCTTCTCATCAGCTAAGTTACTATTTGCCTTTAGCCGTGCTAATTCTAACTTTTTAACCAATTCAGTGAATTACTTATATGGGTCATCATATATTAATTTCCAGGATTTCTTTCTTATTCTCTGATTGATGCTTTTTTTATAATTGATTTTTGGAAGGAAGTTCATTTTTAAATATCCAATATTCTTTCAAATCTTTAAGTTCTCTCTTGTTCCCTGAATTATCTCTATTTCCTCAAATGTCATTTTTTTAAAAAAGTAATTTTTTTGTTCATGCTGCTGATTTTTCTCAAACTGATTTGGAGGTGTTTTTTTTGCTTGTTTTTGTTTGCTTGCTTTTAATGAATGAAAAACTAGGCTGAGGAGTATAGATACCTGTTGTAAGTTTCCTCTGCAGATGTGCATATCTGTGTCCCCACTCACTGTGAAGGCTGACTGCAGGTCTGGGTATGTGGGCAGAGTTTGTCAAGATGTAGGCCCCCCAGAAGGAGCATGAAGATGGAACCAAATGATCAGGTTAGGATTCTCACAATCCTACCGTGTGTTTTCGTTCTGCATTGATTTGCCTAAACTAGACTAGGTTCCAAAACTGATCATCTGCTTTCACTAAAGACTAGTTCTTCTTTTCACCTTTGAGGACAACAGCTTCTCCTGTCAGCCGAAAATATAGTAGCAAGGGAGGAAATGAAAAGAAAGAACCTCAATTGTTCTGAACATGTTTCTTAATGAATTGCCATGATATTGGTCCCTCATTCCCCTTGAACTCTATTTGAAGACTCTAAGCTCCGAGTTCCTCCAGGTTCCTTTGGAATGGACCAACTATTAACTCGGGTGCTCCTGGCATCAGTTTCCCCTATGTTTTTTCTGCCCAAGCCTATCTACATTCTGACTTGTAGAACATCCTCAAAATTTTTATTATGGTTACATTCTTTTTTTAACATTTAAAAAATAATTTTAATGATATTTAGGAGAAAGAAGTGTATGTGATAACTCTTCCATCACTGATCATATTTCATTTAATTTACTGTGATTTTTCATAACAACAATATATGTTTGTACTATACTCTTTTGCATTAATTATATTGTTTTACCTCTACTATTTACTTGCTAGATGGAAAAATTTCTTCTCTTTCTTAGGCCTTCCTGTAAAACAAAGATAATATCTGACTTTCAGTGTTATAATGGAACATATGAATGCATGTTGTAAGTTGAAAAGTAGAGTATAAATATAAGCTGTCTTTACATATAAGATTTTGTCATGGATCCAGAGTAACAAATAAATGCAAACCTGGAGATTAGTCATAATTACAGGAAAACCCTTTCCAACCCAATAGGATTGTAAGGTAATGCTAAGTTGAGACAAGAAAGATATATGCAGTGCAAAAGACCTAGAAGTCATGCACTAGTAGCAATACTAAAATAAATGATTGTTCATGGATACATTTTTCACCTACTGGAAAGACAAAGAAAAAAGCAGACCAAGAACATAGTTAATATATTATCAGTTAAGGAAAAATAATTGAATATATTTTAACTGATAGAATGGAATATATGACTTAATGTTGTGTGATCCTTTCACTTAGCAAAATTTAAGAATGTGCATATTTGTATTAATAATGAGTATAACTTAGTACTGCCACAGTAATATTATTGATTTTATATGGCTTCAGTTAGTTAGAGTTTCCTGTACTCTCAGTGAGTTTAGGACAGGAAGCACCCAGTAAAAGGAAAATAAAGAAAATGAGAATAACATTAAAGTGGCTTAATTGTGAAAGCTGAAAAAATGTTGAGGAAATTAAACATAGAAAGAGTCATACCGGCCTTTGACTTCGACATACTGGAATCATTTGTGGATGATAAAAAAGAATATCTTTCCTAAATTATTAAAACACAGCATCTTATTGGTAGCCTTTATTTTTAGAAATAAACTGAGAAAACATCAAATAGACAAGCATAAAATAAATCAGTGTGAATGTGTGCTGAATGATGCATATATGACTCACTGACTGATGTTAATTCTCATTTTCTGCATTACATTCTAAAGCTGAATGTCTGTAGAGGGTAAGTCACCAGGCCTAGTTAAATGTTAATGGATCCAGTGATATAACATAATTTAAATTCAAGGCCTCATACAAAGGAATGTGTTCAAAATGCATTTGTTTGACTTTTTATGGCTACTATTAAAAGTAAAGAAAACGAGACTATAAACAACTATACTCAATTATTGACATAGCTGTGGCTGAATTGTAATGGTATAAAACCATATTTATTTATGGGGAAGCTCTGTTTAACTTGCCCAACCCATCTAGATTGTCATTGAGGTTAAAAAGGATACCTGGAGACTTGGGCAAATGTGGAATGTCACTTTAAAGTGAGTTCATTTTGAGGTGTTTTAATTTTCTGTTGTTGTAAAGTCCTAATACAATTTTTAAATCTTATTTTTTTCCAATTCATACTTAAGGCCTTAGCCCATAATTAATGTAGTACAGATTACTTTTGTCCCCAATATCAATGATCTCTTTCTTTCTCAGTAATAATAGGACTCCTCATTTTGCGGGGTTCATGGGCACGGGGTCACTCAAAATGAGATCCAGAATTC
>NW_011888933.1:464575-466459 GCF_000151845.1 Pteropus vampyrus | reverse complement strand
CGTCCTCTGGATCATCAGAACCATGTATGTGCTCTCTCCTTTGAATTAGATATGTACTTTATTTTTCCATTTTCTCCCCCTTTAATAAGACTTTAGTTTTTTTTAGAACAGTTTAAGGTTTATAACAAAATTGAGAGGGAGGTACAGAGATTTCCCCTATACCCTCTGCCCGCCCCCACACGCACGTGCATAGCCTCCCCTGTTATCAGTATCACTCACGAGAATGGTACATTTTTCATCGAGGATGAACATTGACACATAATCACTCAAAGTCCATAGTTTACCTTAGGATTCTTCGTGTTCTATATTCAATAAGTTTGACAAATGTATAATGACACATCTATCAGTATAATACCACATAGATTGTCACTACTCTAAAAATCCTCTGGGCTTCACCTATTCATCTCCCCTATATTTTCTTTTCTTGTGATCATATACTAGACTTTAATTATAGTTACTTGTTTACAGAATTCTAAATTACTATTTGGGAACACATCCTAAAAAATATAAAATCTTTCAGAAAAGCATTTTTTAAAATATAATAACAGCCTCTATTTATAAAGCTATTTATTACAACTGCCTTTATCACAACAGAGCAGGAATTTCTGGAGGCTATGGCTATTATTGCCTTTTGCAAGCAGAATGTCTGGCACATAAAAGGCATTTAACAAATGGCTTGGCTATAATGTAGTGGAATAAGTGCAGACTTTGAAGTCACATACCCTTGGGTTCAAATCCAGTTTCTGGCCCTCAGCAGCTCTGAGAAATTGTGAATTTATCCTTAGTTGTACCAAACAGGGATGATAATATGATCAACTTCATTATAATATTAAGGGAGTTAATGAAAATAATTTATATAGCAGAAGCTCTATAATGGGAAGCGATTATTATGACTTTCTGAGTTTGTATTTCTCCACCCTTTTCTTAAACAGTCAAAGTAGGTGTTCAGTTCTTTATGTTGTTTTGAAGCTGAGTGATAGAAGTTTGATAAAGACAAAGCCTAATACTACGTAAAAGATAAGACCTATAAAAGAAATGTTGAAGGTGCTGCACAATTTTGTTTACCATGTCCCTCCTTCCCTTCCTTCCTTTCTGTCCACCTCACCCAAAAAGAAAAAGAAAACAGAAAAAAATTGACAGGTGAAGACAAAAAGACAAAAGATGGAATTGTGTTACATCAGCCAAGGTCACCAGAAAGGCTTGGAAATTATTTACATTCTAAATTACACCACCTGAGGCCACTCTGCTCTCCAAAGAGAAGCTGGCTTGGGGAGATGTTAAGAGTTCAGCTGTCTCCCATGAGGCTTATCTGCAATGCAGATTTTTCTGAGCTTTCCTATCTTTTTCTGCCTCAGGACCTACCAGCTGCTCTCAGCCTTCTCAGCTGGCTTAATAGGATGTGTCCTCTGTAGCCTGCTTCTGGTCGGTTGTCCACTACCAGAACATATCTGGATAGATTTTTTCCTTCCTAACTTCCATCAAAATCCCTACCAATACCAAAATTGCAAGGGTCCATTATTGCCCGACTCAAAGAAAGGTAAATTTGTGAGCAATTATTTTCCTCTCTCTGCATTTCGCCTTGCACATGTTATCTTGTGCAGGAGCTGTAAGTCCCTGTTGCAGAATAAAGGGGGGTAAACCTCCTTTCGTGGCTGTTGGAGCCAGGACACTCTGGGCGAGCTTGGAGGCAGCTGCCTGGATTTGTAGGCTTCTTTTGGTTTGAGTGCTGCTGGTTTCAAATGCTCTGCTGTTCCTTCTCTGCAGGACTCCATTAGTTAAGCCAGGATTTTGACTATGCAACCTTTGCTGCAGGTTAAGGTTACGCTTAATTTACCTGCACAGATTCATGCTCAGGTTTTTTTTTTTTTTTTTTTTTTTTTTTTT
>NW_011888933.1:461029-463605 GCF_000151845.1 Pteropus vampyrus | reverse complement strand
TCATATCTACAAACTAAAATTAAACTGCATAGCAGACTCTACTTAACGACATTTAAGGCAGAAGGTTGTTTACTTATGTGACATGCATAAACTCTCCCAAACTTTAAGGTTCAGCTTCATAAATTCCTCTTTTCACAAACATTTTTTTTGCGAAAATTCTCCCAAACTAATTTATACAACATCTGACTCAAATGTGTATCATTATTGTTCTTATTTTTCTAAACTACTTGTTCACCTTTGAATTTTATCTAATCTGAAAAAGAAATTAACCATTATGTCTTACCTTCTCACCCAGGGCTCAACTATTTACCTGATTTTTATATTCTCCCAAAATGAAACAAAGCAGCTCTCACATAAAAAAAAAAAAAAAAATTGACAGATTTTATTTACTGTGGAGGTTAAACATATCATTGGCTTTTAAAACAAATCTAAAAACTATTAGGATTTTTTTTCCTTCAAATACATTTAGGTGGAACTAGCATAGAGGCGATGGGCTACCCGTTCAGTGACAAACTAAATGTTCTTGAACACCCTTTGCATTTAACTTCATATGCTCCTCTTCAGCAAGGCCAGGAGCCACCTTGCCTCCCTTAGCTATCAGAAGAATACAGCCCTATGTAAACTCACTGGATCAGAATCCTAGCACTTTGCAGAGCCAGTGTAAACAGGAAAATGAATACAGAAATAAACCCTAAACATTTACTACTAGTATTGATAACTAATAGCCACTACCAATAAAAGTACATATTCACACTGAGAATTTAGGAACTAGCTCTCCTGACAACTGAAAGAGACCAAGAGGATTCGGGTTCTCGAGAGAGCCTTAGTGGATTCTGAGCACACTGAAACTGGACCCACTCTCAAATGGGGTTTCTGTAAATGAGAAGAGCAACCTATGGGACTTGGTGCCATTTCTCTAAAGTAAATATCATACTTTGGAAATTCACTACCAAACCTTAAAATGATGTCATAACTTGCTCTGTTTTCTGGAAATAGGAAGTCAACTGGCAAGAGAAACTGATGACATACCTCTCTAGGCCCTGAGGAGGGAGGCTAGTGACTCAGGCAGACATCTCAAGTTCAAAAATCAATGGCTTGAACTGAGTGCATTAATCAGACAGAAACTGATTAATCTTAAACATCAGATAAAGATAAGACGTCCTTAAAGAACGGGATTACTGGTTTTATACAACTATTCTCTCATTCAGCTTCAACCGGGAGTCAAACTGGCTTCAAGCATGGGACAGTAACAGTCAGTTGAATACGATTGCCTGTACAAACAGACCTGAAGCCAATAAGTTTCTGAGAAAAGTAAACCCCTTGGTTTATTTAAGGCCCAATTGCAATGTGGAAACTGCAATATGGCATTGCTATGATTTTTTTCTGCCTAGCATGTTGCCCTTGACAGATGCTTAAGAAGACCATGACACTAAATGATATTAGCCAAGAGAGCTTTATCGCCTCCAATGTGCCTTCATAGTTATTGTCTCATTTGACGTAGAAACTTGTAAGCAGAGCTTAGCACAAACGGTCGACAGAATGTACATGGACAATAACCTCTCTAATGGTGTTACATGGGCCTTTTATATGTCGAAGAGGGAAACAGGCACAGACTAAACATTTAAGGGTGAATTTTCAAAGCTTTTCTGCTTTTGTGGGCAGCTCCTTTGGCTCAGCGTTAGTAGGTAAGTGAGAAGAGTCGCCCCCACCCTTTAATCACTGTTTAACCTCTTATCTCTTTGTATCCTCCATTTTTTGTCCACATAATGGAACAGCCACGGTTTTGCACATTTTTGACAGAATCTCAATTTTTGGAAAAAATATAAGGCTATGAGAGAACCCCTCTTTTTAGTTTACTGTCCCGATCTTTTCATCAGTAGAATGACCCACAATTGCTATTACTGGTTTCGAATTGGGTCTCACATTCTAAAGGCTATGTGTGCTCAAGTGGCAAAAACAGATTTAGAAGAGTTTGTATTAATGCCAAGATAAAACCTCAGATGTCCTGCTTTTGCTGGACAGAGGAATGTGCACTTGCCTGCAGGGACGTGTTACACATTCCCGTTATCTAAGGGTTCTGCTTTGCTTAGCTGCCGCAAGTCCCATGGTCTGCTGGAGGACTTTGTTTTGTATACTGTGTGCATTTGCTAGTTGCACTCATTTACCTCTGAGATTTTCTGTTCTCTTCAGCACTAAGGAGAGGTACCAAAAGGAGGCTGTAGATTAGGTTAGGGAGCAAGAAAGATGAACAGACTTTTACTTTTAGAATGATTGCATAGCTTCAGTTCAGTATTCCTGTTAGACACTGAGCTATTCATTAAGTCAGAGCCCAGTACCCTTGAAACAAGAAAGCTGTACAAATCCCTGTCTTAATCTGCCCTAATCCAGATGAGCTAATTTGGTAGTTTGGCCCTTGCATTAACTAAAATGACTGTCACACAGGGAGTTTAGTGCCCTATCTACATTATCATAAATCGTAGAGAAAGGTTTTCGCTCCTGGTTTTAAGAATCTTACCAGCATTTATTTTAATGATACTTTTGTTCTCTGATGTGAACATCAGCAGTTAAAATATAAT
>NW_011888933.1:453062-460979 GCF_000151845.1 Pteropus vampyrus | reverse complement strand
CTAATGGTGTTACATGGGCCTTTTATATGTCGAAGAGGGAAACAGGCACAGACTAAACATTTAAGGGTGAATTTTCAAAGCTTTTCTGCTTTTGTGGGCAGCTCCTTTGGCTCAGCGTTAGTAGGTAAGTGAGAAGAGTCGCCCCCACCCTTTAATCACTGTTTAACCTCTTATCTCTTTGTATCCTCCATTTTTTGTCCACATAATGGAACAGCCACGGTTTTGCACATTTTTGACAGAATCTCAATTTTTGGAAAAAATATAAGGCTATGAGAGAACCCCTCTTTTTAGTTTACTGTCCCGATCTTTTCATCAGTAGAATGACCCACAATTGCTATTACTGGTTTCGAATTGGGTCTCACATTCTAAAGGCTATGTGTGCTCAAGTGGCAAAAACAGATTTAGAAGAGTTTGTATTAATGCCAAGATAAAACCTCAGATGTCCTGCTTTTGCTGGACAGAGGAATGTGCACTTGCCTGCAGGGACGTGTTACACATTCCCGTTATCTAAGGGTTCTGCTTTGCTTAGCTGCCGCAAGTCCCATGGTCTGCTGGAGGACTTTGTTTTGTATACTGTGTGCATTTGCTAGTTGCACTCATTTACCTCTGAGATTTTCTGTTCTCTTCAGCACTAAGGAGAGGTACCAAAAGGAGGCTGTAGATTAGGTTAGGGAGCAAGAAAGATGAACAGACTTTTACTTTTAGAATGATTGCATAGCTTCAGTTCAGTATTCCTGTTAGACACTGAGCTATTCATTAAGTCAGAGCCCAGTACCCTTGAAACAAGAAAGCTGTACAAATCCCTGTCTTAATCTGCCCTAATCCAGATGAGCTAATTTGGTAGTTTGGCCCTTGCATTAACTAAAATGACTGTCACACAGGGAGTTTAGTGCCCTATCTACATTATCATAAATCGTAGAGAAAGGTTTTCGCTCCTGGTTTTAAGAATCTTACCAGCATTTATTTTAATGATACTTTTGTTCTCTGATGTGAACATCAGCAGTTAAAATATAATTGGAACTAAGAAAAGGAAGATCTTCTTAAATGTGACCATTTTGCTTTCTCTTGGAACCTTCTTGTAAAGGATTTCCATAAAACTGTCTTTGGTGTTTCACTGGTGTAGCTTCCAATGGCAGCCTGTTTCACAGAGAGCAGTTCATGGTTTTCCATGTTGTGCAGACAGGCAGACCTTGAACCCCGTGCACATGAGTCTTGTTTGTGGGGAGAACGCCATTAGGTTCTTTTATTACTTAAGCTAAAATAACAAATAATTATCCTGCTGTAAAAGAAATACTAATAATTATAGTTTGCCAGGCATGTTGTATAAAGGGACAGGAAAGACAAAGTGTTATTGTAGATCTCAAAACAGAATACTTCTGCAGACTGAAATAAACTCCCACGTCTAATGGCCTCCCCACAGAAATCCAAAAAACTTCAGAAGCTGAACAAGACTATATGGTTATAGTATATATACATAATCAGAGAGATCGAGACTTTAAACATAGTCAAGAATTTCCCACTGTACTTCAGTTAGTGCAGCAGAAAGAGAGAGAGATGAAGAGAGAGAGAGAGGGTGCGGGGGGAGAAAGAGAAAGAAACGTGCAAAGGTGAATGAATAATCTCTGAAAGGAAAATATTTAGGTAGCGGTAACTAGACTATTCTAAGAAACAATTTAAGAATGCAGTTTCTTCTGACTGCTATTCATTGGTAGTCTTCTCCACAAACTATTTTGGTAAGACCCAATTCAATATCTTAGATAGTTTTGTATGACTTTTAGACAGCACTTATTGGAAATAGATTTATTGCATTAAATGTATATAAGAGGACCTCATCTGACAATAATTGGTATCAAAAAGGGGGACATTTAAAGTGAATCTTCCTCAAACATGGATTACATTTTGTTAAAAATATAGTGAAATAAAGAGTGAGGCAGTCTTTTGTTTGAGAAAATAAATTAGATGTTATTAAATAAGTTTATAATAACTATGCATAGAAATATTTACATTATAATTGCAACTATGTCCTTATTCTAAGAAAAAGAAATGAGTCAAATGTTCTTTTTTTTTTTTTTAGAATAATTTCCCCACAAAATTTAGTGGAGAACAATTCCCAACATCCTTTATGTCACATTTGACTTTTACAGCATGCTCCTTAGAAAGGTTATTTTTGTAAAATATTCAATAGCTTAATTAGTTTTCCCTAGTTTCTTTACAATTATTGTGCCATACAAGTAATTATTAGCTAAAGTCAATATTGTATCCTCATTTTGTGAATTTTCCCTTTTTCTTTGGGTAAAGTCTGACCATACTAGATCTTCATTTTTCCGTGATTTGTCTCTTACTTGAGCATTTCTCCAATGTTGACTTCATGCTCTTTAAGAAATCCTGCAACTTTTGCAAGACTTGCCATTTTAATTTAGCATTAAATGGTATCAAATTTGTGTTGTGTTGTTAGATAGCAACATCTTTAGACAGTCGTCTGAGAATCCACTAACGAGTAAAGACCTTGACCTTTTGAGGGGACAGAAGCTAATGTTAACCAGGGGATGATAGATAGATGTTCAAGAAGACAATCATTTTATAAATTGTCAGTGTGTTAGTGACCTATGTTCATGTTGTGATGAGAGGACCCAGGAGAAAAGAAGTTTTCCAAATTTGTGAAATGGTCTCTCACTTAAAATCATATATCAAGCCTTTTTAAGAAAGCATCCATTTGCTTGACACCACCACAGAGCACCACTAATAATAAGTTGTTCAGTCTTTATGATTTCTAGCTCTTTCAGAAAATTACTTGAGGACCATTTCTAAATATATGTCCACAGGTAAAGATATAAAAAAATGAAGAGTTGTTAAGTATGACTACATATTTAGTTTTCAGACACAGCGAAAGGGCAAGTTGTTCTTCTTGGTATTATATGAAGAAAGAATAAGGACATTGGTGTTAAAAACATAATAGATTCACTTTGTGGACCCAATCTAATCAGAAACTGGTTAATTAGCATTTATATCAATTAAGTTGGGCACACAGAGAACCTTTAGGAAATTCTGTACAAATCCTTTTCTTTGTTTTGATGTCGTCATTTTGATATAATAATTATGACTTTTAATAGTTGAGGTAATGTCTGTGAATCATTTGCTTTTGCATCGAAGTGGCTGTCTTTCTTCTTTGGAGCTGCATAATTAAATGGCCATTTAAAGAAATAATAACAGCAAAATGTCAAATGCTAACAGAAGTAACACGTGGTAAAAAAAAAAGGTCTGATTTTGTATTTTAGGAGGACTTCACAGTAAACTTACAGCATTAATGATATTAAATATATCGTTTGATGTTGTATTCCTGTTATACTCTAGCAGACATATTTATTAGCCTTAAATGTATTTTGAGTTGTTTTATTTTTAATGATCAGGAAAACTAATAGCATCTGCCAGGTAGTATAATAAAGTAATAATTGCAGAACTCATCCACTCACCAACATTTCTTATGTTATACTATACATATTCAAGGTACTATACATTTCCAAGTAGGTGGCATTCTACTTTCAAATAGAGTTAGGAACTATATAAACATTGGATACAATTTAACACAAAACATTTTCAGAATTTAAGGGATGTACTGAATACTTAATTTTTTCCCATTATCTTAAGATTTATATACTTAAATACAGAGAGAAACAACTATGCCATTGACTAAGATGAATTAGTGAAGAGATACTCTAAAATTTGATCCCAGAGTCAGTCCATACTAAACAGATTTTGAAATATGGTAAAATATTCCCTCTCTTTCAAATCTTCAATATAATGCCATGTGGCTGCGTTGCCCAGAGGGTGTGCTCGATCACTGGATCCTGAATAGTCCGGTATCCTTTTACTCTGGAATCCTCATTCTGAAAGTCTCAGGCTAAAAGCTTACTGCTTACACTTGTTCATATTTCTAGCTGTCACCTTCTTATTTCCTTTGCAATCCAACCTCAAACATGTCTACTTCACTTATTGCCTCATTTTTTTTTATCTGTTTCATTCTCTTCTTAGAATTTTGATAGGTGTTCTTTTTTTCACTCTACCACTTGCTGAAATTGCTAATCATATTTATGCTAATCATATTTTAAAATTGAATGGTTGCTGCTTAGCTTTTATGTTGAATGACTTCTTTTTGTCACAGCAATGATGCAGTGGAAAGAATACTGAAACTTGATTTCATTCTTGACTCTGCTAACCTCAACTGTCTGTGAAACTTCTTGCAAGTTATAAAACATTGAAAGACTGACAAACATAAAGAAATATTAGTGGCCACTCATTTTTCTTTGAAATCCCTTTTTCATTAGATTCTTCAATGCTGACATGTCTTGTTTCTTCATTATTGTCTTTGCTAGCTTTTCCTCATTCTGCATCATTACTGTTGGTCTATCCCAAGATTATTGGTCTATCCCAAGATAGACATATGTGGAACATTTGCTCTACATATATCTAATGAGCTCATCCATTTCAATTCGAGATTAATCTTTCTAAAATACAACTGACTTATAATATCTTACCTAAAGCCTCAAGAAATTCTCGTAACTACAAAATAAATATACATTCTATAAATAAATAAACAACTAGGATTCCAAGCCCTCTGTCATATGGCCCCAACCTGCATTTCCAGTTATATCCTCCACAATTCCCTGTGTGCTAACCCCTTGTAGTATTGCCCATCCTCCCTTGCTTTTCTATTCTTTTGCTTCTGTTATTTTCTCAGTTTCTTCTATCTTTCAACTTCTACTTGCCCAAATCATATGTAACTTTATAAAGTTCATCTTACATAACATCTTCTCCCAAATAATTGAAATTCAACATCTTTCCTTTGATTCAGCATAGCTTCTGATTTGTATTTTTTCCTTCTGTACTCTCATTCTATATATGTGTTATAGTTAATGGATATGATTACATAAACTTCTTGAAATCAGAGAGACTGTTTCATGCATTTTTTAACAGGGTCTAAGTAGACAGGGTATATATAATTCAGTGTCTAATATTTAGTAGTAAATGAAGACATTCATTTTGAATATTTTCTTCCATTATAGGAAGATTTTCCCACTGCTTGGGCTTAAACATATTGAAAATTTAAACTTCTAAAAAAGTTAATGTTTACAAAATTAATTTATATTTTAGTATTAAAACCATGAATTAATTAACATAGCCACTGGGTCATTGATTTTTTTTTTTTTTTAGTTATAGCTATATTGAGATATAATTCATATACAAAAATTCACCCTTTTACCTGATACAATTCAGTAATTTTTAGTATATTCACAGAGTTATGCAATCATCTCTACTATCTAATTTTAGAACATTTAGAAACCTCATACCATTAGCAATCACTCCACATTTCCACCTTACATAAACTATAGGCGACTGCTAACTTAGTTTCTGTCTCATGGATTTGCATCTCCTTTTGGACATTTCATATAAATGAAGTAATATAACATGTGGCCTTTTTTACTCATCTTAATATTTCCAGAGTTCATCCATTTTGTAGCAAGTATCAGTACTTTATTTCATTTTATAACTGAATAATAGTTCAACAAATAATAGTTCACATTTTATTAATTCATTCATCAGCTGATAGATATTTGGGTTGTTGAATCAGATTTTTAAAACTGACAAGGAATCTAGAGAGTATTTGCAAAAATGCCCTCCTTTTATGCATGTGAAACTGAAGCCCAAAGATGTATTCCTAGACTTTTAGCTAGAGAGTTACCAAGTTTCTTATTAGATTATACATACTAGGTTGATACAATATAATGCAAACATTTACTCATTTTTTTTCCATATAGTTAATAAATAGTCATAGAGTGCAAAGTCTTAAAAGTCTGGATAGCAAAAACAATTATGTTCTTTATTTTTATGAAGCTTACGGTCTAGTTAGGAATAAGTTTTTAATTAAATAGTCACACAAACAAATGCAAAATTAGAACTATGATAAGGGCCATGAAGGAATCAACCTTGTCAAGGAACATAATTTAGCTGTGATCTATGAGCAAGGAATTATTGTCTTGGCAAAGAAGGTGGAGAAGAACATTCTGGGTGGAGCAAAAGCACGTGCAAAGACCCTGTGGCTATAGGAGCCTGGGCTGTAAGAGGAAATGCCAGGAGGCCAGTGTAACAGGAGAGCAGAGGGTAAGGGGAACATGGCGTAGAATGAGGCTGGAGGTATAAATAAGGGGAAGACACAGTCTTCCAGGACAAGGAAATGATTTTTGTCTTTTTCCTAAGAACGTTGAACCATTGAAGTATTTTAATCCCAGAGATAATATAAGGAAAAAGAAAATCTGTGTCACCTTACATTTCTCTCCCAGGGCTTAGATGCATTAAGTAAGGTACAGCTAGCTGAATAATGCATATCTATTTTGCCAAAATTTGTGGTAGACTCTGTGGCATTTAAAGTTTGTTTTTACTTAATTTCTTATTACGTGGTACTCATATTATTATACAACTCTAGAAACCTGTGTTATTTTCACAGAATAAACAGGTCCTTATTAGAATTCTATTCAATTTTGTAAAAAAACTATTCTTTCCAACCCTCCTACAGAATAAGCAATCAAAGCTATTTAAGAAGTAATAAATAGATATATAAAGGCAACATGTTTTTTTCCCCCCGATTACACAGTAACTCTGTAAAACCTAAAGAGTACAACAGTTCTTCAAATTGCAGATGGTTAATACCTAATTCTTTATCCCAAACACTTTTAACTTGAGGTCCACTAGCTCCCAGGCAGTATATGAATGAGATCCTGGAAGCTTTTGTACAAATAAAGGTCATGTCTATATAGGCATAAATCCAAAGCTTTCATTAAATTTAATGGTCTGTCACACATACAAAAAGCTAAAAACCAGTTTTTTGAGATGAAAAACAATCCAAAAGTTATCAGGAAAAAAAAATATTTGGGCTTATTGTTTATTACTTGTAGAGGTTTAATCCTATACAGTTAAGAACAACAACAACATTAAAAAAATATTAAACAACTCTCACTGAGCTAATATCTTTGGAACAATATCCTCTGTTTTTTTAAACCGGTATAGTGACAGTCAAAATAATCATGATTATATCAACAGGATTAATTATGTATTATATAGCAGTTATTTCTCAAATCGTGATCCCCAGGTCATTCCCTTAAGGATCATACTGAGTGTTTACTGGTAAAAGGGTAGATTCTTAGACTCACTCCAGACCTCTACAATCAAAATCCCTGGAATAGAACCCAAGACTCTGAATTTTTAACCAGGATCTTGGATGATTATGCTGTCCACCATGTTTGAAAAGTGCTATAGAACATAATAAATAGCAACACTCTTTCTTTGTTAAATGTTTTGACAGACCATACCTACCCAATTGGTAGAGTTATATAATAATACTAGTATCATGTAACAAACACTGAATATCTGTCAGACCCTATGTAAGAGACTTTCTCCAGACTATCTATAGTCCTTAAAATTGTTCTATAGGAAGTAGATATTATCAATTTATAGATGAAAAAATTATGGCTCAGTGACATTTAATAACTTGCTATACAGAGGTCTGGCTGGCTCCAAAGCCTTTCTCTTCACTCTGTGAAGCAGCCTCTTGTTGTAACTACTATACTAGTTCCCACTGTAAGAAGTATCCTGAAAAAAGAAAATGAATGGAGTTATATATGAGTCTAACAGCCCCAGTCAGCATCCACTGAAATCCATGGTCATCAACAAAATTACAGACTTTTAATGAACAGAATATAACACATGAGCCTCCCTGGCTGAGCACACTGTCTGACACTTTTCTAAAAGAAGCTTCCAGAGATAACACTTTATAGGCAGAAATAGTGTGAATATGAGAAAAATGCTTCTAGCTGTTATAATTTAATAAGCAGAGAATATAAAGGAAAACCAAATATTTCATTATGT
>NW_011888933.1:412365-451832 GCF_000151845.1 Pteropus vampyrus | reverse complement strand
TAGCAAGCAGCCAAGTGTCAGTCAAAATGACCTCACGTGCCAATCACCTTGGAATGCCTTTGGAATTACCCATCACGGCCCAAACATAAGGCAGACATTCCCACTTCTGATTTGTCAGTTGGTTGCTGTGGTGTTGTTGGTTGGTTAGTTGTTGTGGTTCTGGTTGTGGTTGTTGTTACAGCTCTTCGCTAAAACCATGGCCCTCCTTGGGGCATGCCTTGTTTTTTCTAAAATATACTTTTAATAAATCTTTTCTAATTCTCACTGACCTGTGATTCTTCACTGCGTCAACAAGGAAGAACTGAGGGAAAATGCTAACTACACTTCTGCACCGTTATTGCCACCCCTATGCCTTTGGGGCGACACTGTAGTTCACATCACCCCAATGGTAACACTACCTTAATGGTTTTCAGTGCATTTCTGAAGGCTATTGGTAAGATTACCTTCTGTTACCCCAAGCGCTCATCCCCCTGATATGCTCTCTAGGAAATCTCCAAAGACCCAGTGACTAGTTTAAGAACTTGAAGCAGATTTGAAATGCTGAGGGAAACATATTCAGTTCACGCTAACTAGATAGAGACCCCCAAAACATGAGACAAAAGAAAGTCACAAATGGCTTCCAGTCTCTTTTAACCGTTCCCCACCCCTCTTTGTTTTAGCTGCATGAGTTTGCTTTTAACAAAATGACTCTCAGCTTTGCATTACATTAATAAGATGGATATGAGATGACAAAAGTAGAATCATAAATAAGTTATAAATAACCAAATTGCTATATGGGATCTGTACTCCTTCACTAAGAAGGTACTTCTAAAATCCTTAAAGTCAAAGCCCCCGCAAAAGTGAAATAATGCAAGTCCCTAGGTGCAGGGGGCACTCATGGAGCAGGCTGTTGGCCTTTGCCGTGTTGGGAAGATCAGAGAGATGGGGGCACCCAGTGGGAGTGGGGGAGAGTAGCCCCACATGTGGCGTTAGATCACTCTAAGGCTCTCAATGTGACTTTTTGTAATGTAATTACTTGGAGCCACAATTTTTTTAAATAACACATTTTCGAAGTCTCAGCAATTCTGTTTAAAGACTGGTGACTGTTCATGGGCCGAGAGTCGCTCTAAAAACCATTCCGAGAGTGTGAGGGTGAAACCCTACCTCTGAAGCAAACGTTTGTGCCTGCAAATACCAAAGGTGGCTGATGTAGTCCCAGGGGAGGCCAGAGGAACCCAAGCAAGGCGTCAGCAGCCCTCACATTCCTTCAGAACAACAGTAATTAGAGCAGCTGGAATATTTGCAGCTTCCTTGGCTCACTTGCTGGGTTTTTTTTTTTTAGCTTAAACTTAATCTTATTTTCATATGTTTTTGTGTAAATCAGACACATGTGGCTTGATTACAGACGTTAAGTGGCCACTAGGAGCTTTAGATAAAAGGCAGTGCTGTGGGTTCCCTGATATCTGGCTTCAGGCTCTATCTCCATGCCCCACCTCCTGTGTTGACTTCTGCCCACCTCCTTCCTGCATTCTCACCGCCCTTCCTCCCAGTGGTGTCTACTTAAATCTAAGCCAATTAAATAAAGCTTAATAATAGAACACCATTCCGAAAAGAGCACAAAGAAGGGGAATTGCATGGCCCCCGACAGAATAATAAAAGAGAGGGAAAACATTTTAAAGAGCTTCCCAGCAGACATCTGCCTCCTTCTTTGTCTATTTATAGGGAGGCAAACTTTTTTTTTTTCTTCTTGTTGCCAGCATCCCTATGCCAAGTCCTCCCCTTTTGTTTGGTGAAATCTTAATGATACATCCTTGTGTGTCTCAATATTTCTAAGATACTGATGGGAGAATTATCGTATCATGCATGCATGAGTATTGTTATAGAATTTCCAGAACACCTGGGAGTGCTCATATAGTAGATTCCGATATATTTCAAGACTAGCTTTTATTTTGATGTATCCTTGTAGCCAGCAAGTAATATTCTCACTCAATTAAGAAATCTTCACTTTTTAAAACGGGTCATTACTGGCAATTTTTTTAGTAATAAAATGTTGGCTGCCACTGTTAAGAAAATAACTTGGGGAGGAACAGATATTTCAAATGAGCATTACAAAAAGGGGAGGGGGAGGTGCCAACTTAGTCCCCACTGTGCTAATTAAGTTATCACGCTTTGCCTCTTAAACAATATGCAGCAAAAGTTGAAGAATCTGCTGGAGATCACCCTTAATTGTAAACTCTTCCCCAAGACTCCAGTGAGCTGATGAAATCCCTCTGCTTCTGTTGCTTTTAGCTCTTCAGGCTAAAAGTAGATTTGCCAGAATTTTATTTTTCCGGTCAGATGACTGGAGCACAGTGTGTATTTTCCTCTCTCTGGTGGAGTCCTCCTTTCTAAATGCATGCCTTTTCCAAATATCCAGTAGTCAGGAATGTCATCTTCAGAGAGAGTGGGAGTTCAGGCAAAGAACATCATCAGTCAGCTGAATTGTGACTTCTTTAGACCACAGCTGGAATTTGAGTGCTCACAGTGCCCTCGAAAATAGCCTGATGCTCTGTCTCCAGGGTCAGCCAAATGCCTTCACCATGAAATCTCTGTATGCTGCTGCAGGTTGACAGATGGTTCCCAGCAGGTGAATTAGGCACTATTAGTGAATGAGATGCTGTCTTTCTCTGGCACGATCCTTCTCAAAGACATCTTATGCCTTCAGAATTTACAAAAGGCATTTAGCTGCTAAGCAAAAGTAAAGCGAAGGGTCGAAGCTAAGAAACCACATATTGGCATGAACTCTGCTCAAGTTAATAGTCTCTTCACAAGGCTATAGAGTAGTGCTGAGTGATGAAGAAATACTATTCGAAGACTGATACCGACATATCACAATTTCCCACAGTTGTCGAAGCACATTTCTACGAATGACTTTAATTCTTGCAGCAACTCTATAACGGCAATCTCATTAATAATCTCTGTTTTACTGGTGATAAAACTAAGGATCTAAGAAGTTAGAAGGTCTGCCCAGTATTACACAGCCAAAAGGTGACAGGCCAGAGCTCCAACACAGCTTCCATATCCAAAGTTTGTGTTATTTTAAAGATTTAATTTAATCAAATTCTAATCAGAATGTTTAGAAAAAATAAACTGTTATCATTCTTTCATTTATTTATTCATTCAGCCTTTCCTAACCAACCACTTTTAAATCAGGAAACGGTAAGCCAGGTAGATAAGGAGATTTCCCTGCTTGGAACAGAGGAGTTCATGTACACAAAATTAAAGCATCAGCACATTTTTGTATTTTCTGTAGTACATACTTCAATTTTTTCATTCATTTGATGAATAGTTATTCAAATACTTGCTACCAGATAAGGAATGCATAGTAACTACAAAAGAAAATGATCCCTGCCTCATTTGAAGTGTGTTGTATACTCCTACATGGTTTAATATTTGTTATCCTTCATTTGTGTTCATTTTGAATTCAAAATACTATGGGAAAAACAAAGAATTCATATGTTAGATAAAAACCAATGGCTTCTAGGATTGAAATAAAGCAGAAAAAAGGGGAGGGAAGCAGGGACGTGAATTTCTTCCAATTTCAAGGATCCTTAATTAACAATAGAAGGTAGTTCATATGACAGCCAAATAAGTGATAGAAACAGGAGCCATACACCAGTAGACAGAGACATTCCTGGAGGTCGTTGGGGAGGACTTCACATAGAAGAGAGCTGCAATTCAACTAGAAGATGACGAACCTACGGGAGTGGAGTGGGGGGTGGGGGGTGGGCAGGGAGAGAAGAAGAGGAGAAAAAGAGAAAGAAGAGGACTTTGCAGAAGGAGAGAAGAAAACTATGAAGCTGAAATGAAAAGGGCAATTAATAGGTCTACAAAAAGAACTCGTCAAAGAAGGGGTGAGGATTTGTGATGGTAGAAAGTTGGGGATAAAGTTGAAAAAGTAGGGTGTAGTCTTGGTATAGAAGCCTTTGAGGCCCAGTCTAGAAATTTAGTTTTTATTATTAAGTAAGTTTTGTAGCAGCCTAATTGTGCCCTTCCTCAATGCCTTCTCCTTATACCACACAAACCTGTATGTCTGCATTCACTTATTCTACCATTTTAAAAACGGTTAGTATTTGTATGAAAATTAGAAACAAATGGACAGATGGCCCTCTGTCAAGCAGAGAAGTGTTAGTCAGATATATTCTGATTCTGAGCAGAAAACAACAGTGTACTCTATAAATAAGTAAAGACACTGACACATGTGCCCCCTTACTAACCAAGGGTCTCTATATTGCAGTGTCAATTCATTTATAAAATAAAATATTTAAATATATTTAGATTTAGTCAGTCAGAGCCAGCATGTGTTAACAACTTAGCAAAATAAGTTTTTAGCTGGTTTCCTCAAACATTATTTCTTCTCAGCACCCTTTTCAAAAAGGAAAGAATATGACTACTACCCCAGAGTAGCTACTGGAAATCTCATCATGCCTTTTGTTAAGTATCCTTAATTCTTTCATGTATATTTTAAAGTATGTTTGCTTTGCAAGAAACATAACTTTCTCCTAAAAGCCAACCCCAATGAAGGAAGGATATCTTTATCTTTCTCTATCAGTGGTTTTGGTTCAGCATGGTTTCTAGCTACTAACAAATTAGAAGTGATAACGAACCGCTTGTAAACCTCTTAGGGAGCAGAAACGGTTTAGCAGCGTGTTAGACTAGACGATTTTTTTTTTGGCCACTGCTCTCCTATTTAAAGACTGCTTGGATTGTGAATATTTTCCCAAGAGTGTTGAGAATTCAGTTCTCAGTCATTGAAATCTTGTTAACGTGGACAAGTGCAGTGAATTACATGAACTGTTCAAAATCTCATAAAGCAGATTGGTAGAGGAGGTGGAGAACAGTGTTTTTATTGTTTATTTGAGAACTAACTGAGTAGGCTAATGCTAGCCAGTGAGGTTAAGTTTAACCTTCAGCTATTCAGGATTCCAGCAACTTCAAGCATCTCAGTGTTTAGTTTATCTGACAGGTTTATCAAAACTTGAAAAATAACCAAATGTGTTTCAAGGGTTAATGAATAGTATATCCTGACTAGCAATCCAGGGAAGATTTTATCTTGATTCTGTTGCTTAATGGAACATGGGTTCTTAACATAGTTGAGAAACCCATACTTGGCAATATTTTCTTCACAAGATTCTAAAAGTAAGCATTGAACTCATCATTCTAACTTCAGTGCTCTAGGTGCCACATAACTTGCACACAAATATGCCAATAGACAAATGTATTATACGTAGCCTAAGTGCATTGCATGCACATCCCATTTATCTTAGGATAAAACTTATTTTGTTTATAGCTAAACAATTGTTTATCTTGGGTTCCTTATTAATCGATTTACTCAACTTCCTGATGCCAGCGCACCACCTCCTGTTCTCTGTCATGTGCGGGCTAACCCTTCAATATAGCTGTTAGCTAATGGACTCTGCCAGGTGTTGTCAATCACAATTCTCAGCAATGGTAAGTGGCATCAGGAAACCTGATAGAAAAAAATGGAGTAGAGACAGAGGCAGAATTGCAGATGAATAAATTTCAGTTTGTTCAAGAGGCTGAATATCCTGAATAACATGTGCATCATATTTCTAATAAGTTCAAAGTTGCTATCAGAGAAATACCAATTATTAGAAGAGCCACAGAGTATTTATGCTTGAAATTATCTTTAACCAGAGTTGAAAACCTAAAAGCAACTCTCAGGAGCTATAAGAGTTGGTGTATGGCTGGAAGGCTTAAGCTACCTTCTAACTCTGTCATGCTGGGAGGGACACTTGAACTCTTGGCCTCGATTGTCTCTTCTGTAAAGTGGAGATAATAATAGTCCTCTGTCTTGGAATGTGATGGGGAAGAATAAATAAATTGATAGATACAAAGTGCTTTGAACATTGTCTGGCACATAGTAAGTGCTGTATAAATGTTTGTTATATTGTTTTAGGGATGTTGCAGCCACACTATATAATGTATCAGATACTAAAACTGTGCCAAATAATACTCAACAAAACCTTTGTTAAAGTAATTAAATCCTTTTTTATGGAATAGAAATTATCACTTTTAACACATTGTGTTAATTTCAAATGACTATTCAATTTTATATGTCTTATAGAATAGGCCATAAGTTGCTTTTTAAAAATAAATCCCAGATGACATTTATTTCTTTCTCATAAAATGAAATTTAGAAAAAAATAAGCCATTTTATAACAAAAGAAAAACACAAAAGTTAGGATGATGGATAAATAGGGCATGATTTTTATGACTAATAGGTACTGGGTATTTTCAATTTTCTAATAATCATTTCATTCTTTGGCTAATGATTTCTAAATTCTGTTGGGATGAAATTAACATTTAAGTGTTTAAGGCTGGAATTTTACTTTCATTCATATATAACTTGAGTTAATTTTGGAAAGACTAAAAGATGGGATACTATCTTTTAAATATTGTTTTAGTATCATTCAAATGATGAAATGTTTTTTGATAATAAGTGTCAGTAAATATTTCCTGTAAAGACCCAGATGGTAAATATTTGGGTCATATATAAATATAAAAAGAGCCATACAGTCTCCATCATAACTATCAACTCTGGCAGTGTAGCATGAATGCAGCCATAGACAATACAGAAATGGATAGATGTGTTTGTGTGCCAATAACACTATTTAGAAAAACAGGCAGCAGTGGGATGGATCTAGTCTGTGGCCCATTGTTTGTTGACCCCTATTTATAGAATTCCTTTTTTTCCTTTTTTTTACTGGGGTAAATGATACAAGCACACATATATAATCTTACTTGCACACTTATACACATGGGTACTTGTGTACTAGAAAATCAAACAATGAAGTGCAAAAAATGCACATTAAGGTATTTAAGGAAAATAAGGAATTTTAAAGAGAATATAAAGCATGATATTTTATTCAGCATTCATTGATGAAATATCCGAAGACTCTTAATCAGAACAAGGCCAGAGCTGGTCTACCATTTTATCTTTGTTTAAAAATCAACCTACAAGGTTTAATATTTTTTAATCAAAACTACCCTTCAAATTCTTTAAATAATCTTATTGTGTATATTCATGTCACCTATACATATATGTGTCATATATAAATATATATGTTATATATAAATATATAATGTCATATATAAATATATTTTAAATTTGAGAATGACTAAGTTGGATAAAGGGCGGGAGGGGGGGGTGGGAAACTGTGTTCAGAGGCCTGGGTGGTCAATTTTTTTTTCCTAAAATAACTATCAAATTATTTGAGGAAATAGAGAATTGTACTTTTTTCTTGCCTGCAGAATATTCTTTCTTTTTTTAAAAAAAGTTAAGCCTTTCTTGTTTTCTGCTGTGCATTGTGTGTAAATGCTCACAGATTAAACTTAAACTAATGCATATAAAAGCATAGGACCTGAGCCAGTCAGTGTTTGTTATTTTTGAATCAAATGCTTGTCTGCTCATATCCATATACACATTGTTCTTTGAAAGGTGCTTTTTGTCTTTCCAAGTTTACGTTTCTTACTGGGTCTTGAGAAAGAGTTAATAGCTATCACAGTTTGAGTCTTAGAGCTCCTTCTTGTAAAGCAACATCCTCCTTGAGAATATGATGGAGTCCACACCACCAGGGGTGAAATCAGACAGGCCCTGGTGAAAGCTCGTGGAGATACATAGATTTAGACACCTGTTGTAAGACGGCAAGACTTCAAAATGGGCCTCAACTCTGCCCCTTGCATTTAAAGACAATTACTTATATATGTTTCGCCCTTTGTAGTCTTCTCTGTAGATGAAGATGATTACACCTGAATGGCTTTGAGGTACAAAGCAAGCCTAGTGCCTTCTAGTAATTGTGTTTAATTCTATGTACCATATTAGTAAGAAGTATTCTGTATTGTTCTAGTGAGATTTCTAAGCAGAAGTCCTAATCCAGAATGACTTTTGTGATTCCGAATGTCAAAATAAGTTTAATACCTATAGGGAAAATTTAATTAATTGTTTAAAAAAAGTCCTCTTTCTCCTGTGCTGGGAAGAATCAATACAGGCTGGGCTAGAGGCCCAGTCCTTTAAGCTTGCTGGATATAATTAACGAGTTGCCAGGGGGAATATATTCTCTTGGGAAAGAAACATATTCCTCCAATTTATTAGCTGAAAACAATTTAAACAATTAAACATTTTGTTTTGTTTGAATGTAATACTGATGTAGCTTCTTCACTGGAATGAAGCTAAAAAGCAAGAAAAAGTACGCAATAATTAGTATTTTCACTCCTCTATTCCAAACACCTGAAAAAATGCCTAGCTAATTGTAAATACTCAATGTATGGGTATAAAGAACCACCAAGAAATTTATCTCATGATCTTATAGTTTTAGAGAAAGACACTAGTTGAGTTTGGTATATATTTACATGATGTACTTAATGTACAAAGATTAAGTTATTAATTTTCTAAATTCTTTTTTTTTTTTTTTTACAGAAAGAAGCCAGAACCTATTATCAATCCTTTGAGAACACAACATAACGGACTTTACCATTTTACTACTTCCTTAATTCGGTAAGCCCCTATCCTCTGTGCAATGAAAGAGATGCCCACAATTGTGAAAAATAACTGTTAACCATATTTTAAATTTTTATATTAAATAAATATTAATTCATTTTGATAAGGGAGAGATACACATGAATTCTACAGTTAATAGAGTTGGGATTGTTAAAATAGCACTTAATTTTGAAAGAGGATTGAACTAGGCCTGTCACCTCTGCTATAGCTAACAGTACCAATAGTATTTTCTCAACATTTAATGTATGCCAGACTTGGTCCTACATGAGTTACTATGCATAAATTAAACCATTTATTCCTTACAACAACCCTGTGAGTGGATACAGGGATCATCTCCATTTTACAGCATGAGACAGCGAGAGAGGAGGCAAGTAGATACAGGACTTCACCCAAGGTAGTATACCTGGGTCTGGAAGCAGCAGACGCTGCGAAAGACACCAGCCCCTGCTGTTACTGTGAGAGTAGTTTCATGTTATGATAGAAGTGTCTCACAATCAGAGTCACCTATATTTTGAATTGGTTCTATCTAAATTTATGGAGGAAAAAAATATGTAATGCATTTACTGAAAGAGCCATAGTAGGCGAACATTGACTGAATGTTTGTATTTGTTACTTTGTACTTGTTGCATGAGTAAATAAAGGAATGTATATACTCACCTCTGTTTCCAAGCAGAAAGAATATTTTTCTTTATTTTACATTTTTAAATTCAAAATTCCTACAATAAAACCAGAGTTTTATTCTTACAGAAAGAATACAAGTAAATGATTTTTTTTTTTTTTAGGAAATGAAGACTGCAATTTAATTTAATTTCTTTGTATTAGAAATATAGAATATACATTTTTAAGTTGGCCATAGCAATACATGCTTTACCGTTTTTATTCTTTATTATTTAATCAAGAAAATTTATAAAATTTTTTAAAAGAAATATAGAAAATTTATAATAAATACCTAAGTATCAACTGCATGGATTATTGCTAATATAAGCATTCAGCTTTGTTCAAATCTTTTTTGTAAATTTATTTTTTAATTATAGTTTACATGCAATATTATGTTTGTTTCAGGTATACAACATCTAGCGATTAGATATTTAAATGCCTTATGAAATGATCACCACATGTGGTGTTCATATCTTTTCTAAAGAAACCATCACAGAAAGAGCAAAATTTCACCCTGCTTTCTTTCTTTCCGTCCTAAAAGTTATCACAATCCTGAAGATGATCTAACCTTTCCTATGTGTGTTCTAATACTTTGACATGTGTATGAAACAGTGCGCCATTTAATTATTTACATTTTAAAAGTTTACATAAATGGTATCGTGCTGGAGATATTCTTTTGCAGCTTGCCTTCACTTAACATTATACTTAGAGCTCCATCTATATTGATACAAGAAGATCTGGTTGACTCATTCTGTCATAAACTTGACTCAGTTTAATGTTTCAGTCATGTAGTGCTTAGTTTTATTTAATATTACTTCTAAATAGCTTTCAGCATTTTGAAGATTTAATGCTAAAATAGTTTAAGCATGGCTAGCAAAGCATCTTTAGAACTCATGTATAAGAAATCCAAAGTTCTTTACATGTGATATCATGCCAATTCTGTTGGTTTCATTTTTTTCTCATTAGAAAAGCATTTATTTATTCACTGTAAGGATCTTGTTACCTAATGGGACTCATAATTCACTGCTTTTGCCATAACACAATAATTGAAATCTGTTTTATTTCCCCATAGATGAAATACTGACTATTCCCAAATGCAATGTAAATACTTCTTTGAAATTAAAAGATACTTAAAAGAAAACAGTCTTGTTCGCCCCATGTTAATTGTTTATCTTCCATTCAACAATCATAAGAGAACTTTTGAAAAAAAAATTTTTTTAAATGTTCTCTAACACAGTAAAAGAAATGTCAATATACAATAGTAAGATTTATAGACATAGAATTTTTCATAACTGTTTTATTTTCTGAAGAGAGTGAATTACTACTTGGGCAGAGTTGGGAGAGAAAGAAAAGATAAACTAAACTTTGCTGGGCAAAATGAGTAAATGAAGATTTTATGTGAACCTTACAGGTCAGTAGTGCACTGCAAATTTGCAAATGAGGAAATTCATGCCCAAATATGTCAGGTAATTTACTCAAAATCATATAGTGATTACAGAGCCTGGTCGAAACTCATTGCTCTCAAACTTCAAAGCTATACTGCCTACCGGGGAAAAAAATTGGGAAAACCTGACCTATTTGACACATTATTAGCTGTTTAATTCATTCCGCCAATGTTTATTTGGATCCTTTTATGTGAGTTGAGGGGGCCGATATTAGAAAAGCAAAGAAGACACAATATCTACCCAGAGCGAGAAAACAGGCTATTGGGAACAACAAAGATTGATTCAGTGATACCATAAATGTGACTATTTAATTAAGTATCTCTATTTTGCTTTGTTATCGTGACATTTTTACCAGGTAATTACCTTTACAATTATTTAATCATGCCATTGTATTAAACTGAATGGGATAATAGGAATGAAAATGGTTTGTAAATGCCAAAGTCTTTGCAATAATTTGCTAATATTACTAATTCTGTAAAATTTGTAAAATTTACAACTGAAAATTTTAAACCTAATTCATGTAATTCTGAATGCGAATGTTCATATTTCTCTCTAAAACTTGAGTCTTCATATAATACCAGCATCTCTTTGACATAAAGATTATAGAGTAGTAAACAGCCCTGACAATCCATTGCTTTCCAGGCCTCCACCACCTATTAGAGATATTATTTAACTTCCTTAAGCCTTGTAGCAGGTAATATAGTATCAACCTCATGCCTGTCCAGAATCTGATCATTTCTCATTATTTCTACTTGTATCATTGGAATCCACTCTCACCTTGACTACTGTAGTAGCCTCCTCAATCTTGCTCATTTATAGACTCTTGTTCACATAGTGTCATCTTTTATGACTCTTAACCAATTGATATGATTCTCTTGCAAAATCCACCAGTGGCTGGCCATAACAGTCAGAATAAAGCCCACAAGGCATTATATAAACCAGCCTCTTCTACCGCCTGACATCATCTCAGCATCTTCTCCTTCCACTGAGAGCAGAGACTGTGCAACTCCCTGAACCGTGTCTAGAGTACCTTGGTAGACCCTCACCTGTTCAAGGACTGAATATGTATGCAGGGGTTTCTATGGAATGATGTTCACCACACACTGTGTCCTTAACACACATCAGTGATGGTTGTTGAAGATTCCTTCAGTTTGTCTTAATAGAGTACGCTGCTTCTGGAATGCTAAAGAGCTTTCATGGATGTTTTTGACACATGGCACATTAGCATCATGACAAAACTTTATTCTACTGATGTATAATCTTGAATGTTAATTTACAGTTCCAAAAACACAGAAAAAATTATAGTCAAATTAGTGGGGCAGAAATGAGAAAACCATTTAAAAGAGCAGAAAATGTTAATTTTCTCATTCCATGAAATCTTTTATATAAATAATAATAAGATTTGCCACAACCAGGCATTGCTGAGATTTTGCTTTATCTTCACAATAGATTTATTTCTTTTCATCATTCATAAATAGGTAAAGTTTATCCCTTAAGACAATTTTCTATGAAATAGGCAATTTTTTTTGTTTTATTTTTACGACATTCCTTAGGAGCAGCACTTGATGAGTGTTTGCATTGTTGAGAACATTTGGCAAAAGAAAGACAAACAGTAGGACCACAATACCCCAACAGTTAAGGAAAGGAGAAAGAAAACCTGGTATTTTCACCACCCTCTCCAAAAACAAGTACATTGACTTGCGCTGATTACTGTCTCATCAGGATTCGCCCTGGCCCATGGCACTCTGTGTGAATAATTTTAAAGGCTGATTTAACATTCTAAAAATAAATTCTATTGGTAAATTAGGATATCAGATGGTCCCTTTATAAAAGCCTGTTCTAATCTGTACTATCAGCTGACAGTCATACCCAGACCCCAAACTGTTCTGGCTCTTAGTGAGCAAGAACCTATTCCAGGGATGAGTTCTGGAAGAGGGATGTCTCATGCTTAACTAGAGACAGAAAGAGGGAGAGTTGCCCACATACTCCGGCAGGAGTTAAAATAACAATAACAGTCCTCCTACTTAACAGGCTGAGTCAGAAGCACATTCTACTGATTTCTCCATGGCAGTTTCGAGCAGATTGTTTGGGCTACAATTCTGTAGGCAGAGGTAGGCACCACCTGCTTCTAAAGGCTGAAGTTCTTGTTAGGAGGGTGCTGTTATTAAGTCTTGCCTTTTAACATGTTAGCCAAATGGAAACAGGAAAAGAGGAAAATTTGGTGCTGATGAGCACTACCTTTTTCTAACACTTAGAATGAAATGGTGGTCCAGGTATGGTTTCTGTGCATTTAGTTCTTTTACTCACCATGACTATAAGTCACTTAAAAAGGTAGGCTTACTGTGAGAGGTCTTAAGAGTCAAATCTTGCTGGATGTTTGCCTTCAGAAAATTTAGTAGACAAGTTGAAGTGACCTTCTCTTAGTGTGGGGACAGAGTCAATGCCAATAGAAATCTGCTTTTTGCTTAAATGGAAGAAGGGAAATTGTTTTGTGGTCACTGAGGTACCTCATAATCCAAGGCCTGAGTACTCTTACTTCCTCAGCCCAGGCCTCCAATACACTTATGTGAATCTTCCAATGGCCTTTGATGAGTTTGCCTTCCTCTGACTCTTTTATAAGCTGACTTCCCTGCATGCTGGCATCACATGATTTTTCATGTATGTCAGATCATTTTTATTTGCTATTTAAAATGCTCCCATAATACAAAGGTCCAAACTCATTAAAGACCCTTCAAAACAGGGCTCCAAGCAGCCATTTCTAGACAGCCTCAAATCCCTCCCTTTTACTCAACTGCCTTTCCTTCAGCTTAACCACAGCAGGCTATTTGTTGCCTCCTCAACTTAATTATTTCTCTTTGTATGCCATGCTTTTCTCACGTTATTTTTGCCTTGTTATTTCTGCAACTCCTGCCTAAATAATCCATCTTCCCCTTGTCTGATTTACAAAAGCCAATGTCTGTTCAATTCAAATGTCATTTCTTCTCTGAAGCTTTCTTCCTCAGCCTCTCAAAATGGTATTAATTGTGCCTTTGAGGGAAGAGGGGCTTCCATAGCCTTTTAAGTATATCTGGACTACTGAAAAATCATCTCAGTGTGTAATTATTTCCATCTCTGTCTTTTTCCCCAGCTCTGTGAAGTTCTCAAAGGCAAAAGTTTTGTCTTCTCCCTATTCGTGCATCCAGACCATGTTATTGCTTTTGAAACACAATATTTAATAAATTGTTAATAATTAATAATGATAATAAATAATGAGCAATATGATCAAAAGCATAAGTGGTAAATAAATGTGGAATTATGTAGGTAAAAAAGAAAGAACTATAGCCCTAGGTAGCAGATTTATAAAATAGGTTTTATGGTGGTGGCTGAGTTTTTGTTTGTTTGTTTGTTCGTTTTGGTCATTTCTTTTGTATGTGTCGTTGTTTGTTTTGGATAGAAAAAGAAAAGAGTCTGTTAATAGGAAGTAAGGGAAGAAAGAAGCTGACACTGTGAGACCACAAGGGGATGTCAGAGAAGAACAAACTTTTCTCTACAGCTACATTCTTCTGGCTGGTTTAATAATCAAATAGACATGAGACAGATTAGCAAGATAAAATAACCAAATTTAATACATACATATGTATGGGAACCCACCATACATGAGAGAGTCAGAGACCCTACATACATGAAAGGTTCAGAGACAGAAAGGGGGATTGAGGTATGAGACATCTTGAGTTAGAGATGAAGTAATGTACCTTGAGGGCTTCAAAGGGTCATTGCAGGATGATAAGAACAGAAGTCTAGTAGGTAGAAGTTTGCCTTGCCCTTTCGATATGTCAAAAGAAGGTATCACTCATGTGCAAGGCACCTAATTCAAATTCTTCTAGGTAGTTAAAGGAAGAGGCTGAAGTTTCTCTTGAGCCTGTGCCTAAAGTTGCTTTCAGCTCAAAGTAATCTGTGTACCACTGAGGTACATCTTGGGGTGGCTCATTCAGAACCCCCACAGGGATATTTAAGGAAACATAGCTTTGGAGGAGGCAGGAAAAGATATGTTAAAGAACAAATAGATTAATATTAATAAAAATGAGGGATACCTATTCCTCTAAAGAAAGGTGAAGACATTGAGGGAAGATGAAGACAGACTGGGGAGACAGGAAGTAGACTTTGTGTAAAGACTTCTAGCTTCTATCTCAGGAAACATAGGCTTCCACTTTGTCAGTGGCAAACATCAGACTGTCCTAAGATTCTCTGACAGTGAGAATCTGTCTTGGGTACAAAGCAGGACCAACCTGAAGGCAGAGCCATCTTTGCTCCATCCATACCAGAGAAGAAAAGGGGCATGAAAAGGGTAATTTAAGATATACTTCGGGAAATGCTCTTTCCTCTTTTCTCTCTCACTTCTCCCACTCCAGCACCCACGGGCTGTTCTAAGTGCTGTCGGTGTGTTGTGCAGGCAGTTCATTGGGGATAGTTTCTTACATTTGGTTCATTTAACCCTATTTTTTCTATCGGTCTCATCCTTTTAAAAAATTTCATTATGCTTTTCTTCAAACCAAGCATATTAGTTAGGATTGGCTAATTGCTAAAACAAATAGATCCACAAATGTGTTGTAACTTTATTTCTTGCTCATCAAACAGTCCTGGGTGAGTGCTTGTGTTGGGAGGCTATCTGTTCTCTTCATAGTCAACGCAGGATCCCGAATCCTTTCATTTGTGGCTTTACTTTGTCATTGTCTCCATCTAGCTGGGAGAAGGGCAAAGACCAAGGAGGAGCACATGAGAATTATAAATGAACTAAATCTAAAAGTGAAAATATTACCTCTGCTCACATTTCATTGGTCAGAGCAGAGTCATACGAGCACACCTAGCTGCAAAGGAGATTAGGAAATGTACTCTTGCTATATATGCTCAGGAAAAATAAGAAAGAAATTTTGATAAACTACTAGCAAGTTTAAACTGTTATACCAAGGCAAAATCTGTCTACAGAACTAATATATTTGAACATTTGAATCAAATAGTTCAAGCCCTGGCAGAATAGATACCAATCATATCGTAGAGATAAAACCGTGAATCATATTTCAGTATCACGTTAAAATGGTGAATGTATTCGATATACTAGTTTATTAAATTCTTACAGTAGTATACAATAAGGTATTTTTATAAACTCTCCTTATAGAAATAAGCCTTATATCCAAAAAGATAATGCTTAAAAGCATAGTACCTATTATTGCTCTTAGTTTTCTTCAATAACTTCTTGATAAATGAATCAATTGATTAATTAATAGATGTAGAAAGCTTGGTTAGGGAAAAAATGAATATTTGTACTTTGATGAATTTCTAAAATTCGTTATAAAAAGATGTATTGGGATGATCAAAACTCATTTTGAACTGAAGGATGTGCCCTTTTAAAGAAAAATAACCAGTAAAGGTAAAATATTGAGAAAAACCCCACAGTTGGCACTTTTGCAAAGATTTTAAAAGAATTTTGATGTTTTGAAGCACTCACAAGTAATCATATATAGGCCTCACATCATAATATGTATTTGTTCCATCTGTATTATTTATTCAGATGGTGGTAAACGTTGCTATTTATGTGGAGGGTAGCAGTGCATCTGATTATTTTTATATGTATAGAATGTCGTGTCGTTGTTGAATAAAAGCCATTCTAACAGCTAAATATTCTACAAAATCAACTTATCTGCTAAATAATTCTGTCACAGAGTTTTAGCTCTCTGTGATTGCAGAATGCTTAGGTTTTTGTGAAAATACTGCATTGCAGTAAGGTATATGATCAATGGTTTTTCCTTGAAGGTTAAAAATCCTTTCTCGTTGAGTGTAGGTAGCAATTTAATTAAGTTCTCATAGCATCTGAGAGCATTTAAAATGAATAAACCTCAGTAAAACTGGCCTCATCTGAAAGTATATAAGAAAAGGCCGTTTAATGCATCAGCCTGTGTTAAGAATAAGAGGTGATGAGCGAAAATCTAACATGGCTGAACCCGGAGACTGATTCCTCTCAGCGTCTCTGTCAGCTCTTTCTTCCTGAGAAATACAATGACTTACTTGAACCTGCTAATTTCTTGCGATTAATTTTTTAAAATCTTTTTCTCACCAACTCCCTGTACTTTTTTGTAATGAATTTCAGGGACTCCAGTCATACCATGTGCTCAGTAATTACTACAGAAGGCAGTTTGATTCTGAGACAGTTGTAGTCTCTGTAAGAGAAATTTAGAATTCACGAAAGCAAATACTTTAGTGAGGGGGTGCCAAAGCTTGAGTCATTTAAAACCATTGTGAACAGAACTCTAAGAAAGATCCCGTAGTAATCAACCTTGAATAAGGAGCAAAGGGCCAAAACAATCAAAAAGGCCTTTTTCTAAGACAGACTGCTGTGGTGCTAGAAAGTTTTTGCTACTGGGAGGCAATATGTAAGCTTTTTTGTGGCTTGTGTATTCTTGTTTGGCATATGTTCACAACTAGAGTGAGTCTTGTTTTGGGAACCTAGGAATTCTAAAGGAAACTTTTAAAATCAAGAGAAATTGGAAAATATAGTAATATAAGATAATATAATTTTATATACATGCACAGTCATCTATAATATACCTATACACAGATATATCTATGGATCACTTAAAGATATACTGCAAAAGTGTTATTTGAATGGAATATGAGGACAGGGAAATTCTTCAGTGAAGCTCTGTAGGGAAATAACATACTGGCATATAATTTATAATAATTTTCTTATGGGAGAGCTGAGTAACTGTATTACAGAGTTTAAAATATTTGTACATAGAAAATACATAGAAAACCCTTCTAACATATTTTTCACAATAGTTTAAATCATGACAAGTCTATCCTGCAACTCTTCTTTCTGAATCTATTAACTTCTAATCCTCTTTCCACCCCTTGATCAGAGCTGCTATCATCTCTCAGATGACAGTGGCAGTAACCTCCTGTCTGAACTCTGTTTCCAGTCTGTGCTCTATTTTCCACACAACAACCAGCTGGTGTTTTAAACAGTTCTTACCACCCTGCTCAAAATCCTGCAAGGACTTCTCATCATACATTTTTTCCAGCTTTATTGAGATATAATTCAAATGTAACATTGTGTATGTATAAGGTATACAGTATGTATATTTGACACTCATATATTGCAATATAATCACCACTATAACATTAGCTAACAACTTTATCACGCCTCATAATTAACATTTCTTTCTTGTGAGAATATTTAAGATCTACTCTGTTACCAACTTACAAATATATATTACAGTATTAATTCTGATCACCAATCTGTGCATTGGATACCCAGAACTTACTGGTCTTACAATTGAAAGTTTGTACCCTTGACCAGCAGCATCTCCCCATTCTTCCCCTTACCATATACTTAGAAATAAATACAAACTCTTGACAGGTTCTCCAGGACCTGGCTCTGCTTAGTTCTCATAGCATTCTTCCTGTATCTTACTCCAAGTCATCCTCAAATATACCAAGCTCATTCCCACCCCAGCACCTCTATACTTAAAGCACACATCTTCCTGGAACATCCTTATCCAGTTCTTTGCATAGCTAGCACCCTCCGTATCCTTTGAGTCTCTCCTCTGAGCTCACCTCCTTGGAGATACTTCCCTGAACACCCTATTGAAAATAATGCCTTTCTCTTGTCTTATTATCTTCTCATTTTAAATGTTATATTAAATTAAATTTAATAATTTAACATTAAATATAAAATTAATATTCTCATATTAAATATTTAATTCCATAAATATTTAATTATGAAGCAATAGTCAATTGCATTACAGAACCATTTATAATTAAATACTAAATATTTAATTAGGGGTTTGATTACTGTATGATTACCTCATTAAAACACAACTTTTTTGAGTATAGGAATTTTGTATGACCTGTGTCACGTCAAGAGACCTCCCTTTGTCTCAAAATAAATATATCTTTTCCCCATCTCCATTCCCATTACAACTACCTTAATCCAAATAATTATATGCTTTCTCGTTGACTATCTCATGATTGGCCATGTATCTACTTTTTCTGTTTCTGATCATAATCTTTTACAGTTCTTTCTTTGGCTCATCTTGACATTCATCTGCTTAAAGTTTCTCAGTGGTCTGTCATTAATAATGATAAAATTTATGCTACACGGCCTGACAAACAAGATACGTCATCATCGGGACACTGGACTCCCTGCAGCATTTTCCACTACTGTTTCCGGCATTCCGAAACATCTTTGATGTTTCCAGTTTTCTTACACCCCCACGTCTTCGCGTTGCTGTTTCTTTGTATATAGAATTATGCCCTTGTCCACGGTGAGTGCCCTTCAAGATTGAAAGCAAGCTTTGCCATTCTGAAGACTCCCATGAATTTTCTGATTTCTTAGGAACTTCCATAGAATCTCTTTATACTTCTGCTAAAGCATTTATAATATTGACACCTACCTGAATGTGGACATGTTGGTTTCTTTCAGCTTCTTAAGACCAAAAGCTGAGTCTTGCCACTATTTGCATATCCTCTGCATCTAGAATCATGCCTATGACATAATAGGTGTTCACTAAATGTTGTTAAATTTCACCATCAGAAGGGGAAATCTTCTAACCTCATATTTCTCTCTTCTGATCGTGCTTAAGTCACTTGCCTCATTTTTTATTTTCTTTCAGTTAAGTATGACTAGGATAGTCCCAATCTTACTTATAAATTATTCCTGAAGAGATTTTTATTCTTTCCTAAGAAATTTTGGTTTTCTTTAAACATAAGGTCTGTGATACCTCAAAGGAAATGTAGCTATGCATCATATTTTCATTGTCCAGAGTTTATCAAGAAAGTACTTATGCTCAACTGACATGTCTGTTTCCCTTTGCCTCTATGATTAAAATGCCATACACTAAATATAGTTTTAATTTTAATATTTCTTTCTAATGTAGTTTTAAAGATAAAACAGAAAAATGTAAGAAAGATGAAATTAAAACTTGTTGCTTAGAAATTCTCAACCAAAATGCCCTCTGGAAATAAAGAGCTCATGTGAAGATAAATGGCAGTTGTTTATGGTCATTTTTTTGGAGAAAAGCAGTTATCGAGAGCATTCTGTCACTGAGTTTCTTGATCCCATCATCAGTTCACATTTTTTTTTACATAGCTTGACTCTCAGCTTTCTAAACTAAATTTGGAGAATTTCTTCTCCTTGATTTACCTTCTAGTTTAGCTAGAATAAAATAAAAAATCAAAGAAGCAAATATATTTTTTAAAATATCTCCTCAAAATATTTTACTTTCCTAGAAATGTTTTATTTTAACATTAATTTAACATTTTTTACTTTTTTAATCATTTTTTTCTTTGCTCTTGGCCAGGTCTTTTGCCTCACTTGCCTGTGATGGGTCTATTTTTATATCAAAATATTTTTACCTATGAGCTCACCATATAATATTGCCACACCTGTGCCTATACTTACATTAAGACTTTTACATATAAGATTGGAATATTTGTCTTTGTAGAAAAATTAATCACTGTGGATATTTGTTTACCCGAATATCTTTTCCAGCTCAATTTTTTACCATCTCAAAAATATAGACTAATTGTATATATTTCATGCCTAGAGGATTTTAAAATTTTATGCCACACCATATCACTCCAGAAGTTTAGCAGAATACAAGTAGCAAGCCATAAAAATTGACCTGATTTCTAGAATACACTCCAGGGTACACAAAGATATGTCTGCTCAAAGAGATAAGTCAAACAGCGTACGAAGACTGACCCAATTGGATCAGACCTGAGTTATAACGGAATTCTAAATGATAAGAATTCTGCTTGCTTTCTTTTTGGCCCAACTCAACTGAAAGAATGAACAAGACTACTTTCAATTTAAGTCAGAATTCCTCTGAGTCACAATTACAGCCAGCAGTAGCACAGCACAATATAGCACACGGCCTACCGTAAATCTAAAAAAAAGTAAAAACATTGATCCTTTTATGTGACTCATGCTTTAACTTTATGACTCATTTTACCTTTCTCTAGAAGAAAATAAGTATTTAACATAATTAGATTTTGGACTGTCCATGTATATAGTAGTGTTTAAGTGTATTTTAAAAATACATGTTATACAAATATATTCATCCATTTTTCTTTTATATACACATGACCTTTAACATATATATAATATACATTATATGTGTGTGTGTGACTCAGAAGGTTTATATTCATGTAGCACCCGTGGTGTACTCTATTATTGCATTTACTGTGTTAGCTTGTATCTTTCAAATACATCTTGCCCTCTTCAGTATAGTGTGAGCTGTTTGTGGCCAGAATCCATATCTTAATCATAATTGTATTCCTAGCGCCTAACGGAATTCTTAGTATAAAGCTAGTATTTAATAAATGTTTACTGAAAAGATTTTAGAGGACATACTAAATGATTTGATGATTGATCATGATCTGAAATTAAATGAAGATACAATACATGCTTGTTAAAGCAATTTATAAATACAGACAGTTCCCAATTTACAATGGTTGGACATGTAATTTCTCGATTTTATGATAGTGTGAAAGTGATATGTACACATTCAGTAGAAACTGTACTTGGAATTTTGAATTTTGGTCTTTTCCCAGGCTAGTGATATGCAGTATGATACTCTCCTGTGACGCTGGACAGAGGCAGTGCATGCATCTCCCAGTCAGGCACGCAATCACTAGGATAAACAACTCTCAGTAAAAACTGTACTTGGAATTTTGAATTTTGGTCTTTTCCCAGGCTAGTGATATGCAGTATGATACTCTCCTGTGACGCTGGACAGAGGCAGTGCATGCATCTCCCAGTCAGGCGCGCAATCACTAGGATAAAGATACTCTGTAGCATGCTGTGTTACCAGTGTTTTTGGATCTTGTGTTCTGCACATATAGGCTAGGCTAAGCTATTACGTTCAGCAGGTTAGGTGTAGTAAATGCATTTTCGACTTACAAGATTTTCAATTTATGATGAGTTTATCAAGAGGTAACCCCACTATCAGTCAAAGAGCATCTAGTGCCTCTTAAGGAAAAGTCCAGTTCTTCAGTCATTTAGGCTCTCTGTCTTTTTCTTAACATTCTCCATTTTGTTGCTTCTACATCTCATCAGATGAGTGCAGATCTGACCAGGCTCATGTTTCTCTGTAACCTGCTATCACGACTCAAAAAAAAGGGGGGCGGGGCATCTAAAAGAACCTCATGAGACTCACACTGAACAAAAATAAATGAAAAAAGAATTCTGTCTTACACTGTTCATCAAAAATCAAGTAAAATATTCTCTGACTCTGTATAATTTAATGAACAGGACTTCTTCAGAATGTGGTATATGGCTGGACCACAAACTGAACTCAAGAAAATAAGGTAAATGCCTATCAAAATAGTAGAAAACATTATACTTTATTATTCTCCTCACAACAAACATGGATAGTAAGGTATGTAAGTAGGTAGACAATAGATAAAACAAATAAACTTTAGTTTATACAGCAGTCTGTTAAAAAAAGAGGGTTAGGTTTTGCTTTAGTTGAGGTTTTGAACGTGGAGTCTAGCCTCTCATTTCAAACCCAGCCACATCACCATAGTCGGGGTCTACATGTTTCTTTCCTAAAGTGACTGTCTCCAAGAGCTGCTTCTGTATTTAGTCATGCCTACTTCCAGTTCACTTTAAATATCATTGCTAGATCAATCATTCTCAAAAATAAACTTGACTATGCCACTCCCTTCTCTCACATTTTTTATGGGTGCCCCATGGCCTTCGGGATAGAGTCTAGGCATGGCTTACTACCCCCTTTACAGTTCTGCCACGGCCTGCCTGTCAGCCTCATTTCTCCATGTCCCACTTCACTTACGGACCATAATGACAATCTTATGCTTTACACATGTTCCTCATTCATTTGTTTAGTAAACATTTGTTTCTGAGCCTGTTCTGTGTCACACGCTGTACTCGGTGCTAGAGGTGCAGAGATGAAATGAACACCACTCTACCTCTGAGATCCTACAGCCTCGTGAAGGAGACAGACAGCATAGGGAAGAATGTCTAACACAGTGAAACCGGAGTTGGGGATGCCAAAAGAGTACTCATTATGGGATATTCCTAGAAGGTGTTGCCTAGCCCAAATCAAAAATAGCACAGGAAATAGTCATCCAGGCTCTTTCTTTCTAGATAGTTTTCCCTTCTTTCTTTGGCTAACTCCTACTTGTCCTTTAATCTCGACTCAGATGTTACCTCCTCCACGAAGTATTGATTGAATTCTCACTGTGGTAGGAGCTGTCCATGTGCCTGTATAATTTTCTGTCCTTGTCTGCATCACAGCAGGTACCACACTGTGTTTTTTTGTTGGTTTGTCTGTGAGCTCCTTCAGCATAGAAGCTGTATATTGTTTCCCAATCCCAATGCATTCCCTGTGATACATAGAACCTTTTCATTAATGTTTTGGAGATATTATCAAACAATTGTTTAATAAATTAAGATTTGTAAGGCATTTTAGCAGTCACGTAGGCTAGCATCCCATTGATTCGACAGCGTTCATGACAGGATGGGCATTCAACTTTTAAGCCTCTGACGAAAGATGCATTAAGTTCAAAGAAATGCCAAAAACAAATGCTATGACTGATTATGCCATAAGCCCATAGACATTTACTATGTTTGGAATAAGATTTTAATCTAACATGTTAAGAGGCAGAACTTTGGTCACACGGCTTATGTTTGTGGAGGGAGAATTATTCATTAAAAGATAAAGGGAGTGAGCAGATCAGATAAAGTGGCAAGAAACAGAATAAATGATATCTTGCCTACAATTCCACAGGACTTCATCCTTTTGTCTGTCTTAAATAACTAAAAGCAAATTCCATTCATGGAAAACCATAAAGTATTTAGTTTTTGAACTTATGCTCTTATATATCCTTGACTTCCAATTCTCTATCCCTGTTTTTCTTTTCAGGACTGCCATATTTTTCTTCAGCTTTTCAGGTTTTGTTTGTTTGTTTGTTTGTAATTCTAGCATTTTATTTTGTGATATATATATAGCACAGCCTCCAAGTTCACTTGGGTTGTAGACTTTTTCTCATCTCCTATAAAGAAATCTCTGAAGCCTCTGGTCCTCAAGTATTGATTATTGTTTTTAGATTATAGGCATTTTAACACCCAGCCATTGCCTTTCCTATAATGTGATTCTCAGGTATCTGGAACTAAAGGATTTTCATTTGGTGGTGGTGCCAGTAAATACTTATGACCTAATTTTTTCTTTGGAATATTTGTAATTCTATAGAATACTCCACAGATTTGTACCCAAAGGGGATTGACTTTTACTGTGTTTTATGTTACATTGGACAAACTCTGACATATCTAGAATCAGATTTCGAATTGGAAAATGTTCAAAACAAAATCGTTAATTGTCAAAATCCAAGTTACAATTTTCCTTTTAAACTTTTTATCTTTATGCTTAAGTTTATACTTATTTAAGGAAAATATTATTAAAATTTTATGATTGATTGTCTTCTTATAAGTAAAAGTACTAATGTAGGGCTCAAAATTTATCTGTTCAGTGGTTCAATAGTTATATGCTTATGAAACTAACACTCAGATTTAGTGTCATGTCTAAGTTTGCACGTGTAGTAAGTGGGAGAGCCCGGATTCAACCCTGATTTTCTTAGAAATCTATTACTTATTCCACTGAATAAGCACAGGTCCTTAGTTAAATATCATCAGTAGAGGCTAACATGTTAGAACATTTTAAATATTATTTATTTCTGATACGTATATAAGGTATTTATTAGCCCTTAATATAATGTGAAAAGGACTTAGAAGTAACATACAGCTGTGAAGTGTAAGTTGCATACCATGGTCACATAAAGCACCTTTTCCAGTTTAATATGATAGATTCTTATCGGTGGAACAGATTTTTTAAGTTAGTGTCATTATCTGGATTTCATTCTCTTTCTCGTTCCAACTCCCCTCCACCGATCTCACTACTCAGTGAAAGAGCAGGCAATGAATGGTTGTTAGTGGATTTGGCTTCTCATTCCAGATCTCCCTGGAAGTGTCTAACTTGGTCGAATCAATTTATTCTTTCTGGCCTCAGTTTTTCAATATGGGGTAAACCACACACTGAATCCAATTGCTAAAAATGTTCAAATAAAAGCTATAAAATAATAGTTAATAATAGGTAGCATATATGGAGTACTTCCACTTTGCCTGGAATTATACTTTATTTGTATTATCTTATGTAATTCTACCAATAACCTAACACTGGATTGCTGTGTACTGTGTGTCCATCATCTTCAAAAATAATTATGTACCCACCAACTCTCTTCATATGAATTGTTTATTAGTCATGGTGTGTGATGAAGAATGAGTCATCTTTATAGTTATTTTACAATCAGCCGGAAAAGAGGAGAGAAGACATGCAAAAAATATCTGGATTTTCAACTTAACTTTTTGATGCCATCAAGGACTTTTTCCTCAGTTTTGCATAGAAGACAAAGAGAAAGAATGCAGGGTTATAGTCAGTCAACAACTATTCAAGCTTAGAACTCCTCGGCATTTATAAATAAAGATAAAAATTCTATATACACTTTTAATATTGTTAGGGACTAAAAAGTTTCTGTTTTGTAGGACTAGCAGGGATAGTAATAGTATAAGCATGATTGAGCCTACATGGAAAGGGAAACAATACTCATGTGCTTAATTGTATTATATAACTGGTTGTTTTATCTTTTTGTTCATCTTTGGACATGTAGCAGTACAAAATTATAATCTCAATGTTTGTATTGAACTGGCATATTACATGATGACAGGGCAGAACATATTATAGAAAACATTCTAGAACTGTCAGTGCCAAGTGCATTATAAAAATGGAGACATGCCTATCTGGCACTAAATGTATTTTTCCTTTAGTTTTTCCAAGCTTTTGTTGTTTCTCCTTTTGCCAATTTTTTGGAGTATTTAAAGCTGCCTAGTAATAACTATCATCAGGAACTATTTCTGTGCTTTGTGATCTTTCTAATATTATAATCCAAAGAAAAACAATGAAGTTTGTGGTGATATGGGACTCCCAAGAGAAAAAATACTACTCTACTAAATGGCATTTTCAGCACACATCTCAATTATCTAGGTATAAAATCATTCAATTACTTCTTTGAGCACTTTACTACTTCAGAATCATCTTCCACACATTCGCTCCGCCTGTTACCCCACATCCGTCTCCAATATGATTTAAGAAAATTATAACTCGATTTGAGAAATTTTATGCAAGTGTACTTTTGCCATAAACCATTAATAAATGCCAGCAAGTATCTAAAATAACTATTCAAAAGACATTTTGAAGATGCGAATAGACTAACTATGGTCTATTCATTGTTTTCACAATATGAAGTAGGTTTTTACCACAGACAATGGATAATTTTAAACTTCTGGAGATATTTCTGCCTCCCACAAGTAGGATTAGAGCTGGCATATTCCCAGGAAGCTGACCAAAAGCAGTCAGTCCCATGATTGGAATCCATCGCCTCATCATAAATGTCCTGGGCTGAGAAAGTAAAAGGTTCAGCTTCTATCTGTGAGAATGATTACACGACCTATCATGATAATTGCCTTACCCCTTTGCTCAAATTATTCTACAGGGGTGTTTCATGTATGTATTTCTATCACTACTGTTCTTTTCTGACATCCTGTGCAGCAGGCTTGCAAAGCACGAGTCTTCAAACTTTAGTATCTCAGAGTCAACTGGTGAACTTGTTAAAATACCAATTTCCAAGGCTCATACTTAGAAATTCTAATTTATTAGATGGATGTTGGAGGTAATTGGCTGAAAACACTTTAAGATATATCTGAAGAGGATGGTCACCAAAGAGCATTTCCGTTTCATGATTTTAAAACCTTTTCTGAATTAGTGTATCTTACATATATTGCTAAACCTACATGTCACATGTTCCCTGCTATATATACTAGTAGTTTGTTCTACTTGGTGTTATCCTTTAATGCTCTCAATAGTACCAGCTCTTCTACCATGCCTAAAATTTGAGTTTCAAAACCATTCTCCTCTCACTGATTGAGCTAGTGTTGGCCAAACATTTATAGTTAACAAAACCATTTCCCTGTGTTTATCTGGAGTAAGGAAGTGTGCATTCAACATCTGATAAATATTTGAAACCCAACTTAACAGTAAATGGTGCTTTGGTCAGTTTGTATATTATTACCATGATTTTGGTTGTGCGCATCTTACTTTTGCATAACCCTTTCCATACTTTGAAGGAAAAATATGAAAACTTTTAACAACTAGGTAGAAAATTAACTCAATGTTAACTCAAATATGAAAACTTTTAACAACTAGGTAGAAAATTAACTCAATGTTTATTAAAATATATCTCTTATTTACATCCTTAGTTCTGGATTTGCCCTCAGAAAAGAAATTTGTCAGAAGCTCAGAAAGATAGCAGAACTGTCAGGGACATCTTCTGAGTATTTTTGCTTACTTATTTCTTCCCCTTAAATAGTGAAGGAAATATGACAACTGTACCTTATTTTCTACAATTCCTTAGGGCAGATGTACTCCAGAACTTTTGTTTGGTACACTTAAATAAATCTATATCTCTTCCCTACGTGCTTTACAGGAACTATCACAGCATGTCAATTTTTTTTTTTTTTATGTATAATACGCAGGCAGATGGAGGTCCAGATGAAAATGCTTCTCTTTTTAAACTATCCTTTAAACACATTAAGTTTTAATGTGCATATATGGTTTTATAATCCTTAGGGAGAACCAACAAAAGTTATTTGAGAACTCCCAAAATAATAAGATATTTGTCATTTTAATGTTTTCACTCATTTATTAGCAGCATTTGCTTGGATGGTAATTAAGAGTATTCCAGGGAAGATACATAAAGGAAAAACAAATTTTTTTTTAACTAAATTAATGTTATGTTTTCCAACAAATCATACTTTCATTAGAGTTTGTTAAACTATAACTTATCTAAAAGATCTAGAATATTATATAAGGTTTTATAAGACACTTTCTGTTGAAAAGATTGATGTCTATATTGTATTTTGTTTATTTTATATACAGAAAGGATAATGTGAAAGCTATTGTATACTAAATAATAATTTATATTTTCTTAAGGAATGATACTCTAAATTCCTATTGGAAAACAATAAGTACAGTTATTATTTATTTGTACTATATATTCCTGATTTAAAAAAGACTTGATGTTCCACAATTGAATTATATATAAAACAAGAAATAGAATACAGTACCAAAGATTTAAAATGAGATAAATACTATAGTTAAGCATTAAAGTTTCTAGTAATTAAGGAAAAATAAAGGAATAGCTGTATTACCTGATTGCCTAAGAAATATTAGAAATCAGAAAAACACATATTTTCTTATTTCTAAATTCCAATATAAATTAATTGATTATATATTTTTCTATGCATGGGACAGTCATCATAAAAGACAATTTTTTCAGAGTGGCCTTACAGATTTGGAGGTAGGCTTTTGGGTTACCTGTGAGAAGGTCTAAATTTGTTCTCAAACACACAAAAAACATGACTTCATATAAGTATCTGGACAGGTACTCAACTAAAATCTCAGTTTTGAAATATAGAACATTGTAGTCAGGCTTGGAAATTTTTTAAAACAGATGCTTTTAAATACAAGAGAATCTCAATATAGTAGAAATCTAATTATTGATCTTTTAATCAATATTCTAGAAACAATAGCAGTAGCAACTGATAGACCTACCCATAAATCATAAAATGGGTCTCTAAGAACCTACATTAATTATCATATTAAATTTTTTTCTATTAAGCAATTTAAAATTGGAATATATCTGTCTCAAACCATGAGTTGTGTTTTGCCAAGATTGCCATGTTTTATGTTAAGTCGAATATTTTTTTTTTCCGTTTGTTGTTTCACTCCTTTTCTTGCTTTCTTCTGTCTGCCTCTCTCTCTCTCTCTCTCTATCTCTATTGGTATTTTTTAACTAGAATTATCTAAGAGATTTAGCTCCCTGTAAGTCTCCTGATTCATGGTACTAAAAACCTTCTAATCAATATTGGGAAAAGTACTAATTTTAGTTTGCAACATTAAGCATCTTTGCATTAAATCTACCTAAAATCAAAACTGAAGAATTTTACATTTGTTCAGTAAAGAAGGAATTAATCCATACACTATTTCACCTTGGAGTTTAATCTGTGGAACGACTGATTTCATTGTGGTTATAGCAGTCTTATGATGATGATGATATAAGGTGATATGGGTTGAATCTTCAACAGGTTTGAAAACTGATCAATGCCAAGTCATATAGTTTGACTCATGTCATTGGAATCAAAGGACAATGACAGATTGCCAAATACTAAAGAATCTTGTATCTTTTATTATTATCCATCAGTGAAATGAGTTATAGTGTACCAGTGATCAGTGTTTCAGCCGCTGGGATGAAAACACGCATGTTCTTTCCAAGGGACATGAGATTGAGAAAATCATATCTAAGGCTTATTGAGGGAAAAAAGCTAGAATTTTAAGAACTAAACTTTTAAAAACTGGAGTTCCTTGCTCACATTATCAAGCTATGCTTTTGGAAGGGGAAGAAGGAGGAGAATTGAGTGAGATAGCTTCTCAGCTTACTTTATCAAACCAGAAGACTGTGCCGTGGATCTCCAGCTATTCAGCAATTAGGATTTGGGATTGTTTGCAATATGGAGAGAGGAGAGTCTTTCCCATTACGCAGCAGGAATGGAATGCTAAAATTCCTGATTTCTACAGTTTTTAGAGAGATGCAGGTAAAAATAATATTATACATCAGCAAGAAGTAATTAAAGGAAGCTGTGATCACTTTTAACTGTGTCATAATACTGTTTTGAAGAGTGGAGATAATCTGGTTCCCCAAAACACTGATTAGGAATTTAAGTGAAATTTGCCACGAATGGCTGGTATTTTACTAATACCATGTTGTGATTATAAGTGAGTGTGCCCAAATAGTGTCTCTTGATTCCAGCAGCTTTTCCATAGAGAAGAAGGAAATCTTGCCAAATCATATTTTCTGTCAAAGTAGCTTTGTCAGAGCAATATCAGCCTGAAATCTCCTAAAATGGTTATCACTTAATAGATGGTTAGACCATGTACATTTCGAAAGCCCCCTAAATTAGAAAGTGATATCTGATTAATCTGCATACATTTTTCCCCCTTGGGCCATAAAGTTTTATTGGCAGGTCAGGTGAAGAGTCAGAGGTCAGAGACCCTCCCCTCCCATGCCCCTAACCAGGGGCAGGTAGCCCAGAAGGCTGCTGGACTCAGGTGGTCTAAGTGGTGGGCAGGTTGTTGTAATAGGTGTCCTGGCCCTCGAGCAGGCTGCAGTAGGTGGTGATCTCCTGCTCCAGCCATGTCTTGATGTCCATGAGCTGCTGGTACTCCAGGTTTTGCCGCTCAATTTCGGCACGCACATCACTCAGCTGGGCTACAGTGCTGACGTTAGGCCCTGGATCTGTGCCAGCTAGGCTCCAAAGCAAGCCTCCGTTTCTGCCAGCATGCCCTCCAGGGCAGCTTTCACCCTGAGCTGAAACTGCAGCTTGAACTCCAGACCCTGGAGGGTGCGCCCCAGGTTGGTGACCTTCGTCTTGCTAATTTGTAGCTGCTCAGTGTGTCCAGTGACCTCCCGGTTCATCTCCTCAGTCTGACTGGTGAACCAGGCTTCAGCATCCTTCTGGTTTTTCTCAGCCATGACCTCAGATTGGCTTCTCATGTAGCTCAGCATCTTGGCTAGTCAATGTCTGGAGCAGAATCTACCTCCACACTGACCTGGCCATGTACCTGGCCCCTTGGAGCACTGATTTCTTCCTCGTGGTTCTTCTTCAGGCAGGCCAGCTTTTCCTTGAAGACTTCAGTCTGCATCTCTAGGTCAGCTCTGGTCAGGGTCAGCTCGTCCAGCACCTTGTGCATTGATATCAGCCTCCACACTCATGCACAGGGCCTGCTCCATGTGGAACTTGGTTCAGAAGTCATCCACAGCCAGATGGGCATTGTTGATCTGCAGGACATTCTTGGAGTTCTCAATGGTCTTGTAGTAGTGGCTGTAGTCGTGGGCAGACCTGGGACCTTGCTTCTGGTACCAGTCTCAGATCTTCACCTTCAAGTACCATTGGCCGCCTCCAGGGAGCGTACCTCCAGGTAAGAGGCCAGGCAGTCATTGAGATTCGGCATGGCCACCTTCTTGTTGCTTGCCAGCAGCCCATCGAACCTGACTAGGCAGCCCACATAGCCACCACCATAGCCCACAGAGGAAGAGAGGACAGGAAACAGGCAGAGGACACCGACATGCTGTGCCTGCTCAAGCTCTCATGGATGCTGGGTGAACGGAAGGTGCCTCCCACCCCAAAGCACATGGTGCCACTGCCCAGGTTCCCAAAGGACAAGGAGGCCGACCACTGGCAATGTAGGAAGTCATGGCGAAGGAGGCTTCAGCGACACTGGTCGGAGGAGCTGCAGCTGGCAGGAGGAGTCAATCCGCGTGTATTTTTGAGTATTATCTAAATCTTATCAGGAAGTCAGATGATGCTTTTTAGGTTATAAATTCACTTTATTTGTGCCTCTGATGTTAATTGAAATCAGCATGGCCAGCCAGTCCTTTTTTTCTTCCAAAATTCGTTTTTATTGATTAATTAAAAAGTAAGAATATAAAGCATTTAAACCCTAAGGAGTTTATTTTTTGAATGGCTGGCCTCTTGAAAACAAATTATCTTACCATTTTAAGCGGATGATTACCAAGTAACACTATCCTCATTTAGGTATTTGTTTTTAGATTCAGGATGAAGGTTTTTAGTCACTGAGAAATCTCTTCCAGAGAGTCCTGGGGACAAAACTGCCAATTTTAGCTGCTCATATTGTTTTACTTTCTTTCAGTATCTGTGGCTAGAACTCCCGGAGTTAAACATGGACTAAAGTGAAAACCTAAATATTTCCCACATCCTTTTGGAAATGTTAATAAACATGGCATCATGTAAAATTTATACTATAAGAAAATACCATTCCCCCTTAAACTATAGATAGAGGTTAAGAAAGTTTGCTGAAAAATTAAGTCAAAACTTATCTTTCTTTTAATACACGGTATCCAGAAAAACATATCCACCTCTGGTTTGAAATGAACACTTTTGAAATGGAAAGGGCTAATATGATGGCCATTGTCTGTTCTAGGTTTCACGGCAATTTGTGTTTTTAAAAGAGTACTTGGAGTAATTTTCCATAATCCAGCATGTCCCCTCAGCCTTTTCCCCACATTTTCTCATACTGCCGGTTTCCTGAACTCTACTGAACAGTTAACATCTTATATCAATGAAAGTTTGCTAAGATGTGTCCTTAAAGCCAAAAACTAGTTGTTTTTTTTTTTAAATAGTGTATATAGATTGATAGAGATCTTACATTTAAAGTATATCTATGCCAAAAAGAGATCTGTAAAAACAAAACCAAGATGTTAACAACTTCTACCTCTTGATATCAAAAGTAAGTTATTGAACATTTCTTTAACCATAGCCAACTACTGAGTTTGCTATAAATTTTCCCTATCTTGGTACTACTAATATCGGATCAGATTACCCCAAAGTGATGGCTGTTATTTTTCCTCTTTCAATCACAGGAGAGGTCACAGGGTATTAAAGAATGGCAGATGATCGGAAAGATGACGCAAAGGCACCTCACTGGACCTCAGCTCAGCTAACAGAGGCTTCTGCACACCCACATCCACCTGAGATTAAGGATCAGGCAGGGGCAGGGGAAGGACTTGTCAGAAGTGCCAATGGATTCCCATACAGGGAGGACGAAGAGGGCACCTTTGGAGAACATGGGTCACAGAGCACTTACTCAGATACCAAAGAGAATGGGATCAACGGAGAGCTGACCTCAGCTGACAGAGAAACAGCAGGTAACTAAAGGCTCTTCTGTCTCCATTGCTTGCTTTCTGTTTTGAAGTCTGTTTAGTCTGAACGTGAATTAATTTATAACCCTGATCCTCTTTCACTAGTGTGTGGACAGAAATTTTAGTCAGTCAAGGGAAAAAGACACAAAGAAGAGAGAAAAATCATGGAATTAGTCCGACATTCCCCCAAATTAGTTGTATTTTCAATTTCATCTCCCTATTTAGTTTTTGTCACTTTAACTTTAATAGACAAATGGCTCAGCGTATGTGTGTTTTACCAATAACTGTCAGCATTTTAACTCATCGAAAGAAAACTTCACAAGTAGTTTGCTGTTGATTCTCTTGAATGATATCAGACCTAAATCCAATTGACTAATTAGAAGCATTTTTTTTTTTTTAGGGCAGAAAGGAATGTAGAGTCTCTCTCCCAGCCTTTAAAAAGAAAAAAGAGAAAAGAAAGAAAATCAATATACACATGTACACAGGAGCCATTTCATACTTTCTCAGATAGCTTTTTAAGACCTAATATTCAGATGCTTGAAGGAGAACATAATATGATTTACTCTTAAGTGCTTCCTTTCAAAGTGTAATTTACAATAGTACTCTATTACTGATAATATTGTCATTGATGTCATAGTTATTATATAGCATTAATGGCATCGAGAAACACTAGCCTGTACTATAATATTCTTGACCATTATTTTCATTTTTTCTATAATTCAGAATTTAATGCATTTGAACACTATAACTTGCAGATATGCTATTCCAAAGGGAGTAAGTAAACTACAAGTAGTAAGAAAGGTTATGTCCCCTTCAAAATCACCCCTTACTCTTCAGATTGGTTTTCTACATTCCATCAATTAGTTATCAATGCTCATCAACTGTATGCTCTGTTCAAAAAATATATTTGACACTTCAAATGACTGAGGAGAAATTACCTAAGTATATTGTGTATTTTTTTTTAATACATGCATTCCACAAACTCCTGTTGAACATTTTCTATGCAGTACAAAGTGTATTAGCATCCGTGCCAAGGTGTGTGCAAGGAATGGTCTCTGAACTTTACAGAGCAGATAATCCCAAAGCAGACATGAGACCTGTGCATACAATTAATTCAAATACAAAACACAGTGTATTAAGTACCAAATGAGCAGTATAGAAAGACAAAGTCGAACTGGGTTTGTTTCTACTTAGGGTCAAAATTCTCAAATTGTGCACAGAAGCGTCTTGAGGTGACACAGCAAACTCACAGGGCTGTGGCAGACTATTTCAAATACTCAGAGAAACAGTGATAATCAACATCTGTCAAACACTGTGTGATATATTAGCTGAAGATAGTTTACAGTTTCAACATTAGGTCCTTTTTAAGATGTATCTTTACAAAGTTCGGTTTTCAGCAGTTTCTGTGATAAAAGGCAAGGATCCTGCAGAAATCCATGTGGAAAAGGAAAAGAGGTGGCAGTGTCCGGTCTAATTCAAGGATTCGAGAAGCTGCACGGTGCCCCACAGGCACATAGATCCCATTAGTAAGAAATCGTGGTTAAAAATGAAATAAACATATTATTTTTACCTTTCATCGTTACAATGAGGATTAAATTAAATAAAGGGTACAGAGTAACTGGCTCAAGAAATAGTACCGATTAATCACTACTACTATTATTATTGCTGATGATAGTAGTGTTGCCAATATGGAAAATAGGACACTCATGATCAAGGAATATTTTTCTACAGCCAAGTATAATACAACTTGTAGAGAGCAGGACTTGGGTCCCAGGAGCATTAACTTGGGAGATTTTGAAAGGATCGAGGCATGAGGAGGTGAGGACATGTTAGAACAATATGGTTATGGGGAAGGAAAAAGGTAATGCGATAAACCAAGATTTTTCTCATCATCATATCCTGTAGCATCTGACATTATACCTCAAGTATTCAATAAATGTGTGTTGAATGAATGAATGTATGAATGTAGGAGTGAATGAATGCCAAAGAAGAAAAAAAGTTTTTTCCGAATTAATGGTGAAAACTATTGAAAAGTCTTACTTGTGTCTCTTGGACTCTCGCCAATTGACTCTCACTATTATGGAGGTTTATAATACAAGAAAAAATCACTGGAGTATGTTTGGGCAAGCAGTGGAGAATCAACATTACTCACTATTTTATTTTTTCAATGGTCTTAATTAAGTATTTAAGAGCATCTGGAAAAAAACCATTTGCCAGGTCAGTGTGTCCTTGCCAGCTTCTTTGAGAAAATAATATAAATCGAAAAGAGACTAATAGATGTTTCTTTCAAATTATGGCTTCAGGAGCATCCAAAGTTAATTTTGAATTCAGCTCAACATATGCACTAACTTTATATTAATTTTGGGAGACTGATTATGAAAGTTTTATATGTAATAGTGACAGAATTGTAAATAGCCAACTGTGGGTTACCAGATTGATGCATTCACCTCAAACTTTAAATGAACCTCCCTCTAGAAATAAAAGGCAAAATATTGAATTATAAAATATGCATATCAGGTAAACTATGGGAAAAGAAAAATGTAAACTATGGTCTCCTCATACCTGTAGAGAATATTCCAGTGGTAAGTTATTGTGCAATTAAATTTCTCTCCAAACTTTAACTTAATAAAATAATAAATTTTATTGTTGATAATTTATATGTAACTGTTACACAAATTTCAAACAAAAACCATCTCCAGCAAAAAGAAGTAACCTTCATTATCAAATACGATCTTTAGAAAACGCTATCCTTTGATGATGGAGACTACCGATATGAGCTGGCACTGTATTTTGAGGTGATTATTTTAAAGAGGACTCGGGAGCTATATACTAGCCCACTCTTTTAGCATTCACATGAAATCTGTCAGCATATTGCATTTTTCCCCTGTGAAGGGTATTTCTCAAGACATTATTATGCGAAGCATTTCCCGGTAACATCAAGTCCTCAGTGGTAGGTTTTGTGTCCAAGCCATTGCTGGTTGAATCCAAAGACCTTTTTCCTACTTTCCTTCTTTGCTATAGTTCTCTCATCATTTTTAGAAAAAGATAATAATCTTTTCCCCAAGCTTGTTTATTTTATTCATCTCTATAAGCAAGCTCACATGATAAATTAATTACATCATACCTCTCTCCTCCTTCCTTCCTTCATCAGAGTGGGCTTACTTCAGCCAAAGGTCTTACCTCATCCTCTGTCACCCACCCTTTTCAGTGTTCGCCTTCATTTCTGGGCCATAATAATTTTTAATTTTTAAAGATGCAAGCCCATATTCAGCTTATCTTTGACCTTATATACTGAGACTTGCGGGTGATGTGGAGAACGCTAGAAGGCAATAATGTTTTTAAATTATTTTTCTTTACCACTTATACTTCTAAATTGTGTCTCTTTGCTTACAATTTCAAGATAATCTATAGAAAGTTAGATAGAATTTATTGGTCCTCTGTTATGGCATAATTCTTGATACTTTAAGAATTTTTTATACATTTATTTATTAAAGTGTCCTTTTTAGTAGCCACACATTACAGAAGCCTGAAAAATATAGCCATTTAAGAAAGTTATTGTGATAAAGAGACTAAAGCCGTCATTTTTACATTATTTTCCAATGCATGAATTGAAAGGGTAAAGCCTTGTAATAAATCTTTCCTCTCTTTTTCACCTTATCTTTATTGAAGGAAGCAAGAGGGATTCATTTTGGTCCCCACAGAGTTACAACTCTGAATGAGAATTAGGAGCCTCATCTTTAAGTTTCTTATCCAAGGGTGGGTCCCAAACTCATATTAGAATTCATATCAAGATAACATGAAGATAATCAGAAGGGATCAGTAAGATGACCTTTCACATTTCCAAGATCACATGACTACAGCCAGAATGCAAGTGTCTTGTTTTGTAGACCAGTGTTCTTTCTGCTCCCCGATGCCACCAGATTTGGATCAGCACAGCCAGTTGCCCAGTTGTCAGTTATAGCCGAAGAAGAAAATCCTTTTATTGCAAAACTGCCACTTCCATGTACTTTTAAGCATGACAGAAAATCATAACTTTATTTGTGATTTTCAATATGAATGGAGAAAGAAAGGAGGCAATTTTGAGATGTTTATAGATGCTAAAACATTGAAGTATTTAATTAAAATCATGCTTTCATGATTTTGAATATCCTAAGATATAATGCTTTGAACACTAGTTAGAAACACTAGTCAGAGTATAAAGTGCCTTCATGACCATCAATAGCCAGTGCCAGCTATATCTTTGAGTAAATTTAAAGATTAAAGGGCATTTCTTCAGTTAACTACACGCCCCCATTCCAAGGGCTGCTTTGTTTTCTCAACATTTCAGGGGTTTCAATCCAGGCCTACTCCCTGCCAGGGCAGTGAGATCTGTAAAAACTCTTCCAGGTTGTATGCTGTCACTTCTCAGTTTACCCGTGGAGCTGTGCCTTTTAAGGCCATGGCTTACACTCTGAACATCCATGTAACTCAAGCAGCCAAGTGATGAACATACTCAGCTATATGTTTATTGTTGCTGACATTATAAATTTAAACTCAAAAATATACAGTGGAGGAAAAGTTTGTCATCACTCACATGCAAAAGAAAATATACCTTTAAGCTTCTCTGTTTCCTTTTTCAATCTTAGAATATCAGAACCTGCCTTTCGTTACCTCTCCCATTCTCTGCCAACATTCCTGGATTTGAGATTTACTAGTAAGAGCCATCATCCTATTTAAAATATGGCAAATCATATATAATATGATATTAATGTACACAAAGCAAAATAGCACAAAGCCATTTCTCTTGTGAATAAACTAAAGCCATCCACGCCACCCCGCAAGGCAAACAAACAGGCTGGCCTAACAATACAAGAGGTTGCAGATTTTCTTTTCCTTGTTGCCATGCCAACCACTCATTGCTCTGGCTGCCATTTCCCTGAGCTCCGCAGAGATAGGAGTGTGCAGAGCAGAGTCATATAGCATTCAAGGGTGGATCTGCAGAAAACCACACGGCCTCACTGCGAAGCGTCTGGGCCTGGCGGTGCCGATGGATGAGGACAGAAAATGGGGACCTTTTCAGTGTTTTCCTTCGAAAGGTTAAGCTTCTGGGGCTAGAAAGAGTGAGAAAGACAAGGATTGATAGAAAAGGCAATTCCACAAGGTTTGTATTTGTCATGTTTGCTTTGTCCTGTATGGTTTCTATACCATTTGAAGCAGGTTATGGTTATTAGCTTCAATCATAATATGTGTCTTGTCTTGTTGGTAAATAGGAGGATCTGAATCTAATCGAGGGCTACCTTACATGGACATTAAAATAAAGAACTGTATCTCTTATTCTGGGTAAGGTATGAGCTTGTATGTAGCAAGTATTGCTAGCCAGAGCTTATGTCTTAGAAATTGGAGAAAAGACAGGCACCAGATAAAGTTGTTTGTTTAAATGTGCAGTTATAAAAATATCTATCTCATATCGATCTTTAGTCTTCAGCCGAAGACTTACATACAGTAGGATGAGATTGTCTTAAGCCAGTAATTCTAAATCAAAATATAAGAAAACTTCGTTTCTCTAGATCTCTTTTAATTAAACCAATGACTCAACAAATTGAAACATGATTTTACTCCTTGGAATTTGAACTGCCTACAATCACTTTAAATTGTGAAGAGACTGTATCTAACACAATACAATATGATATTTAAAAACTAAGATTAATTTGCATACACATTTACTTCCATGTATGTTCTTCCAGAAAATTCTTCTCATGCACTTGTGGAATTCGGTCTCCATTCTTTATGGTCTTGTTTTGTGCTAAATGTCAGAACTATATCACAAGCACTAAAAAAATGTTATATCATTCTCTTTGATCCACTGACACTTAGAAAAATTATTTTGTTGAATTTGAATATTAATCAATGCAACAGATTTTAGCTAAAAACAGTTTAGACCTACTTGTAAAGTTATTCTGTCTGGCTCGTTTTTAAATGTAAGTATAATTATCACTGTATTTTTTTACTTGATCCTTCCTTCTGATCCTGCATTTTCTAAGACTTTATCAAATTTTCTCCTCTTTCATTTGCTGTAATGTTTTGCCATATTTTTCTTTGAATGTCTTTCATTTTTTGAGGTTTTAAAAATCTGCATTTAGAGAAGAATTCTAAACATTTAATAAAATCATCTTTATTTGTAGTGAGCAGATGAAAATAATCAGTCATGTAAACAAGTCTTCCCAGGTTCATTTTTGGACTGTCTAACCCTTAATTTTGGTTAGGATTATGCATAGCCTTTCTCTGTCTCTTGTAACATTTTTAAGAATTCTCTCCCCACAAAAGAGAAAAGAAAAAAAAGAAAAGAGAAGAGAAAAACTTTAATTGTGATCTGGAGCAAATAAATTGCTCTAATATCTTGAGAATATATTCATCATCTATCATTTGTTTTCAGAAAAGTATGATGTGTGTATATATGTAAATTGATTTTATTGTTTTGTATATACCAGAGAAAAATAGCACACCAAATAATAGCATGAAGAATGGCTATGGGTTTGATTTTATTGCTGTTGAGAGGTTAGTAGACTGGGGAGTACCTAGCAGTCATCACTCCTCCCTCTTTCCTCCCCAAGCCACTGAGATGAACCGACTCTTTCTTCTCCAGTATATTAAACCTTTTCCTCGTTCTTTCATTCCCTCACACTTCACTGCTCCTCAGCACATTACATAAAGCACGTGCTTTGACTGTCAGGGGAGTCTGGAAATATCAGGAGCAGATGAACAGAACAACTGGTGCTGCATTGCAGACTTGGTAGTTTAAGCATGATCTGACTTGGCATCATGAGTCCTGAGGGGAAAAGGACACTGACTCTCTTGCTGCCTGCTCACTGTGTGGCTCATCTCCCAGAATGAGTCACCATTCAGCAACACTCATAGAAAATACAATTCAAAACTCAGCCAAGCTAATGAGCACAGAAAGAGGAAAA
>NW_011888933.1:402320-412315 GCF_000151845.1 Pteropus vampyrus | reverse complement strand
AGTAGACTGGGGAGTACCTAGCAGTCATCACTCCTCCCTCTTTCCTCCCCAAGCCACTGAGATGAACCGACTCTTTCTTCTCCAGTATATTAAACCTTTTCCTCGTTCTTTCATTCCCTCACACTTCACTGCTCCTCAGCACATTACATAAAGCACGTGCTTTGACTGTCAGGGGAGTCTGGAAATATCAGGAGCAGATGAACAGAACAACTGGTGCTGCATTGCAGACTTGGTAGTTTAAGCATGATCTGACTTGGCATCATGAGTCCTGAGGGGAAAAGGACACTGACTCTCTTGCTGCCTGCTCACTGTGTGGCTCATCTCCCAGAATGAGTCACCATTCAGCAACACTCATAGAAAATACAATTCAAAACTCAGCCAAGCTAATGAGCACAGAAAGAGGAAAATCTATGTCCTTGGCTCTTGTTGCAACTTTTAACAAATATGCAAATGCTAGAACACACAATGAGAATTAAAAACCTGCTTTTACAGTTGATTTCAGCATTACTCAGTACTTAAGACATAGGCAAAATGGATAATAAGGGAGGAAAATCAGAGATTTTTCAGAGAATAATCATCTTTAATAGAGATGATTCGAGCTTCAGCAGCCTGAAAATTAGACTTAATATTTTCAGTCCAAATTTTCTATTTGGCAACACAGGTCGAGGCACTGCTGGGATATGAGCGCCTCTGGGTCTTAGATAAGCGACTCCAGCTTGATGGGTCAGTCCTCTGAGTGAAATAACAATCTTCTTTTTTGCAAAACAGGTTACATTTGCCCAACCAGACTGTCGTGGTTTCATTCTTGTGCAGCATTGTGAAACAAGTCATGGAAAAACATATGAAAGGGATACCTGCTACAGAAGAGATTATCAAAAGTTCATAGTGAAAGATCTAGAGCTGATGTTGATTTTATTCTCTCAATGAATCTCTTCCTCTTCTGAACATCCCCACATACCATGTTTAGATCTCACTGATAGCATTGGTCCTATGGAGCACTTTACTGAGGTCACTTGTTGCTTGCTTTTACTTGTTGTGAGTGTTTTGAGTAGTTATGTTTCATTCATCTTCATGTTCCTTTTGGTCTATAATGCAATGCTTATTTTCTATAGTAGGTGTTAATAAGTATTTTTTGAATTGATATAAGGAAGACAGACACTTAGTATCTGTGTTTGGTTTTGAAAATGGAAATCATGTAACAAAATGGGGTTACAAAAATTTTACCACAATGTGAATAATGTTTGTGGGAAAGATTGTGTTAGAAAGGAATACCGGAAATAAAGAGGCAAATAGAGAAACTATAAGAGGGGGCTAGATTAAAAGTAAAGGCTCTAGAACTGTTGGCTAGACTACTAAGGAATTAAGTAGAAACTCTGAAATATTGTAATGAAAAGACTGTCGTGAAAGGATGTAGTGAAAGACTTGACATGGTATAAAAATGGGAATGAAGGTTTGGAGTAAAGGAAATATGTTTTTGACTTTAGGTAGAAGTAAGACATCTAATTAGAAATATTTTCTTGATGATAAAAATTACTGAACTAGGAAGAATATGAAACGTCAGGATAAATAACCTAAGAGGCATCTATAATCTTAACAGCTAATGAACACACAGATATTGAACAACTTTTCATGCTCATTCCTAAAAAATTGATCACAATGTAATAGTTGGCCTCAATTGAAAATCTCACTGAAATATCCTGCAAGGAGAATTCTAAGTGAATGTCCTTGTTGATCCGCTGGCTATAAGGTAATGATTGCCTTACTGTTTGAGGTCAGGAGCTCAGAAATTTCTTTTCTGACAAATGGACGATCCGAATCTTAAAGCAAGTGAATGTTCAAAGTTATGGACGTACTTAAACTTCTTTAATGGAATGTACCAGTATTGTCTCGGAGAAATGTTATATATTCTGTTTTTGAAGTTCAACCTGAATAAATATCACCAGTGTCCTTTTTTCTCTACTTCATTTTTGAATCCATAAAATGATTTCAAAATGGTAAGTTCTTAGGTAATAAACTGCATTTCCTTATTGGATAACAGGGCTGTTTATTCATTAACCTTAGGAAAAATAGTTTGATTTCAATTAGATATACCTCCCTAGTTTCATTATTTAAAAAAAAATAAAAGCTTCTTGCAATCTATTTTTTCTTTTTGACATATTAAAATGAAAGATTCTGCTATTTAAATTTTCTAATTCTAATCATTAAGTATTTCAGAAAAAAGGGCCTTCTTTTTCTCCAAGGATGATGATGATGATAATAATAATAATGATGATAACAACAACAACAACAACAACACAACTACTATTACTTTTATAAGCAATTTTTAAAAAGAATCAGTTCATTGGGTAATTTTTCTCCTTGCTGCATTTTGGATTTTGCTATCCTTTATCTTAAAGCCCAAATACATTTTTCTCTTTCCTTAAAAATTGGCTATTGCTTATTTTCTCATCAGCTTGAAAAATAGAAGTTTGTGACTAAAGCATTGAAAAAAATTGAAGTAAATCTGCTCTCCTCAGATCTCTACCAGAACATAAATGTTGACATAGAGAAAACTGCCTTTACTCAAAAAGTAAAATAAAATAAATAAATTGCACTAACTTGGCCTAGGTCAAAATGCATGTAAGATATTTTCTCGAGGTGAGTTCTCACCCAATTCATGTAAGTCTTGATTGCATTAAGAAAGAAAACAAAGAATAGAGTTTGAAGCAAATACAGATGCCACTTTCAGAAAGCACATTTTAGGAGGGGAAGTTCATTCAATGAGAATAACAATGGTCCCTGTCCTCATGAAAATAACTGCCATCTGGCCTAAGAAAAATATAGTGCTTGAAATGCTTTGTGGACCACGTTGAGGTTGCACATATAATCTGAGTGCAACTTGAAAACACTGTTCATGTTCAAGAACTTGGCTGTTTGGTGACAGGTTTCGTTTCTAGTGGTATTTCACCTTTTGAAGGTAAATTGTAGCTACCCTAGCTGATAATTTAGCATCTTAGGAGTAGAACCATCAGATAAGGTTGAATTTAATTTTTTTAATATGGAGGACTAAAAGCCTCTCAAATTATGTTTAATTTTTTAAAACTAAATTTTAAAAAATAATGAGCATTTCTTCAATTCTAACTAGAAATGCTTGAGTATCCTGTTCTCCAAATGATGGTAAATTTCAACTTTCCATTATGTTCTCCAGTGCAACCGGATGCAAAAAAACTATATGAAAACAAAATGCTTTTCTTCACCAGGTCTATAGCAAAATGGAAATTATCAAATATGCTTTTTAGATAATATTTTGAAAAATCTGTTTGGTTAAAATGTTATTTTATATAAAATTTTAAGTAAGACTCTTTTTAATAATATGATTGCCTTAAAACTATACTTTTCTTCCTATAGCATTTAATCATTTTGTTAACTATCAGACCAAGTCATTCTCTTTTTTAATTTTCTTTTTCTTTTTTGATATAAAGCCATCAACTTTATTTTATTATTTATTTGTCTGTTTGTTTGTTTAACACCTACAGAACCTGGTATTCCTAGATGGTCTCCCATCCAAGTACTAACCAGGCCTGACCCTGCTTAGCTTCCGAGATCAGACAAGATCAAGCACGTTCAGGGTGGCATGGCCATAGACTAAACCAAGTCATTCTTGCCTCTGTGTTGCATGGTGCATTTCAGAATTATCCAAGAAAAATAAAGCAGAAACCATAAAGTTTCCTAGATTCATGAGAGTTTTTACTTTCACAGCTAACTTCTCTTTAGGAAAACAGACCCAAATTACAATCTCAAATAAAACTTTTTTGAGAGGTAAAAGGATCTCTACAAAAGTTCGGAAGGTATGATTGATAACCTGGCAAGGGGAATGAAAATGAGTCAGAAAAATCAAGCTATTTTCAGACATATTCTGAGAACCAAGAATTGGTCAACTTCTTCATGATCAGGACTACTGTATATGAAATACTGAAATTATAATTTAATTTTGAAAAAAAGGTACACATCCTGATTAAGAAATTCTTTCATACGTCAGAGGGAAAAAATGGTATCTTTCATATATTTTCATAGTAAATTGAATCACTTTGCCATATTTTAAGAAAATAAAATGAAAAATTGTGAAATATGACTTACCATATCATGAAGAAATTTCATTTATTTCTTCCCTAGGATTGTGTTTTTCATACTAAATGAAGCTCTGTGTTTATAGACATACTACAGCTTATGATTATAGTAACATCTGCCTATCTGGGATCTTCTCTAATCAAAATTATAAAGTAATTAGAACTTGCCTTGAGCAATTTTCCATTTGCTTCCTGAATCCCATTTCTTCATTTTCTTCAGGTTGTCAGCAGTCATCTGAAGCCACCTCATATGCCCAGGATCCCACCATTCACCTTAAAGCCCAGTGTCATCCTACCTACCTAGATAGCATCTCACTCATGTTTTTCTCAACTCCGCAGCTCCATCAAAACTGATCTACCTTTCTCTTTCTGCTAGGTTCCTACAATAAGACAACCAGAGTTATTACAATATAAGTTGGTTTTATGCTTTCTAGATATCATTTGCATTCTGATATAGCTTCAATGTCTTCAAATAAAAGTGAATATTTTAACAGTTTTATGTATGATATTGATGGCACTGGCAATTTACAAGTGTTTTTAGAGGTGTGCTTGATAACAGTGAGACCCAATACACAGAGAAGAGATATAGATTGAAATGTATATGTGCCATTGAGTTGGTTGTGGTTCCTGGTGGCCCTATGAATGAGTGATGTCCACAATGTCCCGTCCTCAACAGCCCTTTGACAACGTGATATATTCAAGACAATGCAAAAGATAATCCAATTGCTCACAAGTCTATAAGGAGTAGTAAAATTGTAATGTTATTGACAAGATGCAAAACCGAGCTTTTTAAAGCTCTAGAAGCATTAGCAATTCCCTCAGCGCCTTAATGTTTGTAGTTTGTATTTAATTTATTGACATTAAAGCAATTGGAAAATTTCAGGGAGCACATTCCCCAAGGAATTTCTCTTGAGAAATTTGAGATCAATATAATATTACAACCCAACTTAATTATGAAATGTTTAATATACGAGCTACAAACAGCAATATAAATATGTACACATTACTACATGGGAAACTTCCAACACCACCAGCAGCAAAACCTTTAACTAGAATATGATAATAGAAAGCTAGACTATATTGGCATACTATATTTTTTTCTGCTTAAATGTGTTTTTCCTGTTTCCAGCTGGACCCTTAAAATTAGAAGCACAGTTTTCCAGTAGGTGCTATTTCTGATCTGTGCTTTTCTTTTCTAATTACTTTTGACTTCATACATGGTATCCTTAACCTGTGATGTTCTCGCACTGATAATCATTTTGATTTACTATACTTCCTCTTTGACTAAATTTAAATGCTAGGCAGATTTTGTTCAAGCTCTAGAAACTTTATTTGAGTAGGTTAATTTGTCAGTCTAAACAAATTTGAGCACATAGGTCGAGGTAGGAAAAAATGGCATAATACACTGTGCTACCTACCAGTCTTAGCCCAACCAGGTTGCAAATGCATTTCAGGAGAAGACTGTGAGTGACTGTGGATGGTTCAGCCAAAATCTGAGGCCATTACTAGAAAAATCTTAAAAAAACAAAAAACATGTCCTTCAATGAGATTGCCCCATTTCAAGCACATTTTAAATGTAGGAACTCCAAGTCTGACTCATCGTTGTATCCCCCGTAATGACTAAGTATAGTTCCACTATCTAAAGTGGGTATAATACAAAATCTGTTAAATTTAAATATCCACAGGACTGAACTTTGTGTAGTCACGATTTCTTATCTTAAATGCATTTGCCCCATCAACTAACTTTACCTCAAATGCATTTTTCTCCATGAATAAATTTTTTCTTGTTTAAATCAGGAAATCTTTAGGAAAAGAAATCTTTGGAAGAAAAAGCTGGTAGGCAAGGATCGACAGCTGCAGTGTTGGCCTGGGTGATCCTTCAAGATCACTTGGGAGGGATATGCCAACAGTGGCCTTTTTAATGAATGCTAAGGTGCCAGGGAAACAAACAAACAAAAAACCCCAACAATCTGCTCTTTTAATTTCCTTCCTCACCAGTTGATGACAGGAAATAGTTTCAGAGAAACCATTTACTCTCCAAATTAAGCAAGGAATAGAAGCAAGGAACTTTCTTTTTTTCTCTGCTTTTATGAATTTATCTAAGGTATTTGTTTAGCAGACAGCTTCGAACTGCACAGTGCTTTCCTTGTTGACTAGTTTCCATCAGCAGCAGCAATTAGCATCGGTTTCCTAGGCAACCATTCTGTACCCTACTGAGAAAAACCTTTTCTTGACAGAAGCATTCTGTCTAGAATTGTTTTGTTTTCTTTCTTTCACAAGTATAAGGTAGGCTTGTCATTTAACACAATGTTATTATGCCTGTTATCCTTCCAAGAGGAAGCATTTACTGGCTTTTATATTCTATATGATGAATTTCTTATCAATGTCTCTTACTTCTCTCTTAACAACCTGAAAGAAATCAACAAAAATATGTTCTCAGGCATATGCCAACTTGCTCGGATTTTTTTTTTTTTTTCTTTTTTGGTATACAGTACAATTCGTGAGCTTTTGCATTTTCAAGTAATCACAGCTGGTCCTGATGAAAACCCAAAAAGTATACTTTCAAATCAAACTGGTGTGTTTCCCAAGCATGTTATATATGGCTCAGAAGCACAGTGGAATTTTCAAGGCCACTGAGGTTTCAACTTTATTGCTTTTGTTATAAATCGACCAAGCTATATTGATAGAGTAATATAAAAAAAAAAAAAAGAACTAAAAAATATGTGCTAAAAACCAGGCCTTGAGACTGTCTTGAAATTTCTGAAATGATGATATTGTGACCAGAAAAACATAAGTGGTATAGCCTAGATCAGCACCATAGGAAATCCAGAGGGCTCCAATGGTTATACGTGGTGAATAGTATGGTACAACAGTAGAGTAAACTTTACTTCATAATTTTAGTTTAAATAATAAGTGGTACAAGCCTGAAATATTGTCTGTTAGGCAGTGACCCTACATGCAGGAAAGAAATTATTCACTGGGAAAAATGACAGAATTATCTCAATGTATGACAAAAACTTTCAAGCCTTTACTGGACGTTTTGTCAGTCATACATTGATCATAGACTTAGGTGATAACCAAACAGCAAGAGTGATTAAACGGTATTTTACAATTATGTAAGTAAGCACTTCATATATATTATTTCATTTAATTGTCACAATATATTATAATATGAATACCACTTTTATTCCCCTTTACAGATGGGGAATCTGAAAGTTAGAAAGATTGTCACTAACTTGTGGCTAATAAGAGATAAAGGTAGAATTTGATTCCAGGTTTTCTGACACCTGAACCTACTATTTACGTAAAATATTTGTACTACACTGATGTAAATAAAAGTGATATCCAAACAGGATAATAAGTTGCCTTTATCCATTGTTTTGCCAGTATCCCCATATGAAAAATGTATTAATGTGTAGATTAAGTTATATTGACGGGAAATAAAAGTGCCTAGTGTAACAACTTTTTAATAACCTGGTATCGCAGTATGATGTTTATTCATTACTTAGGTGAAATGTAAGTAGCTTAACGTGCTTTCTTTTGTGTATTATCAAATATGTTTCTATGGATGAGCCATATTTCAATTTATTTCTCATACCTATTTACTTCCTATATATATTTCCACCATTCTAGTTCCCCAATACAAGGAAAAAATATTTCTCACCAGATTTCAGTTTATCTACTGAGGACTGCTTTGATATTATTTTCTGAATACTGACCCTATCTCTGTTGCCCAGATTAAGTCTTTAAGATGACTTTACTTTTGACCTTTAGACATTTATATAGTGGTGATTTGTTATCACCTGTTCCCTGGGTTTTATCTTTAAATCCTATATTTTATATCAACTTAAAATTAATAACATTTTCAAATGTTATGAGATAAATTGTTTTAAAGAAGTTGGTTTCAATGTTTTCCTTCCAACCGATTTGTAGGCAAATCACTTTCAGATTATTTTCAAGTTGTCATTCATTTTACTTAGGCCTGACATGACTTTACAGACATGTCATGAGATGATCTTGTATGACTTATAGAAACTGTCTCACTACCATAATGACACTACTGATGAAATAATAAGTTAATGTTCAAATATTGGTTATAAGGTTCTCATTATAATGCGAAAATTATTGTTAATTATATTGAAATTTTGACATTAACGAAAGAGAATAAAATGGATATTACACACACTCTTTAAGACAATTTTTAACATAAACTAAAAATGTCCACTTCTAGAAAACTTTAGACGTTCAAAAGGAAGATAATTGAGTCTTTCAAATTTTCAGTCTACAGTAAGAAGTATCATGTTTTCAGCTGTGAAGAGCAGTGGTATCTTTTAATTAAGTATAATGATAATAGTTTCCCAATTTATGTGTAATCTAGATTCATCTTTAATCTTTTGAACATGTAGGTTCTATTTATAATTTTATACATATAACGTTTGGAAGAAAAAAATTAAAAATAGGGCAGAGATTAAGAAAGGGAATAAGGAGGTAAAAGAAACTAAGTAATGAAATATTAAAATGTAGTCTAATCTTTTATTTCAAAAAGAACCTTTCGTGTTGCTAATTGTCCTCAGGAGTAGACAGGGGTTATCATGCCTTGTGGAACTCTTCAGAATCACTCTATTGATTTTTAAATGTCTGAATTTCATTGAAAATTAATATATACAAGTAAGATAGATTATTTATTACACTATCTTATTTAATCCACAAGATATATAGGTAGGTAGATAGGCAGAGGCGGGGAGGAGGTTGGGAGAGGTAGGAAGAGGGGAAGAAGGACGAAATGGAGGGGGAAAGAGACTGATTCAAAATATAATCAGGAATGGTAGTTGTATAGTTTAGATAGATGAGCAGGTCTGAGAGTATGTTTCCTTGGTTCATACCTTTAGAAACTTTTGAAGTTCAGATAAATTCTATCCAAGCAGATTCCTTATCTTGAAAGCCTAGTTTTTAAGCAGTATACCCTCTGTCATCCTGGGCGGGGTGAGGAAGACTTTCCAGAGGATGCTTAATCTAAACCAAGTAAAAACAGGCAGATCTCTTCCAACCTGCTTATGAATTGGCAAATTCTGATCATGAGCCATAATAAAACTTTAATGAAATATTCATTCTAAAATCGTAACTAAAATTATGAGAACAAACCTCACCCTACTCCTCTTGTCCAGTACAATTTGTTTCTATTCTGGCTATAAGTGGGCTTATTTCTTTGTATGGTAGATGTTTTTATATAGAGATAATGAAGGTTAGAGTCTGCAGAATTTATTTCTAACCTATAATATATTTTTAATCTCAAAAGGCTTCTTTCATTTTTAGTTGAAATGTGGAACATCATACCTGGAATATTTTTCTGACTAGGTTATATAAAATTAGCATTGATATGGTCCAGTCGATGCCATTTCAGGCTAAAAGCTAGTTATCTGGCTTCTCACAGACTGATCATTTTAATGATAACTCTCCCTTCCCCGCCCCAATTTTAATGAAACTATTGTACTACATTGGTATGTATTATATGGCCTTAAAGATCTTTAAAGCATCTGCTATCAAGAAAAATAGTAGCTCTTAAGAAAGAGACCATCTGATATATCATTTCCATATATTTCATTCCAACTTTATCTTAACATGATTTTCTGAATTAGTCTCGTTTACACTGATCCTGGATAATGCTGTTTAATCACAAATTCATACTTGAGGCATCTTCTTTAGACTTTAAATCATGGTATTTCTGCAAATCAGCACAAAAACTTATTTTAATGACACTTTTCTAGAAAACTAGCAAAACTACAAAACATATTTTAAGTTAAATCCAAAATGAATCCTCTCTCCTCTTTGAATTTTTACTAGGTACAAAATAAATCAAAATGTTTCTGTTTATATAAACAGCTTTATAAA
>NW_011888933.1:378263-402270 GCF_000151845.1 Pteropus vampyrus | reverse complement strand
GCAGAGATTAAGAAAGGGAATAAGGAGGTAAAAGAAACTAAGTAATGAAATATTAAAATGTAGTCTAATCTTTTATTTCAAAAAGAACCTTTCGTGTTGCTAATTGTCCTCAGGAGTAGACAGGGGTTATCATGCCTTGTGGAACTCTTCAGAATCACTCTATTGATTTTTAAATGTCTGAATTTCATTGAAAATTAATATATACAAGTAAGATAGATTATTTATTACACTATCTTATTTAATCCACAAGATATATAGGTAGGTAGATAGGCAGAGGCGGGGAGGAGGTTGGGAGAGGTAGGAAGAGGGGAAGAAGGACGAAATGGAGGGGGAAAGAGACTGATTCAAAATATAATCAGGAATGGTAGTTGTATAGTTTAGATAGATGAGCAGGTCTGAGAGTATGTTTCCTTGGTTCATACCTTTAGAAACTTTTGAAGTTCAGATAAATTCTATCCAAGCAGATTCCTTATCTTGAAAGCCTAGTTTTTAAGCAGTATACCCTCTGTCATCCTGGGCGGGGTGAGGAAGACTTTCCAGAGGATGCTTAATCTAAACCAAGTAAAAACAGGCAGATCTCTTCCAACCTGCTTATGAATTGGCAAATTCTGATCATGAGCCATAATAAAACTTTAATGAAATATTCATTCTAAAATCGTAACTAAAATTATGAGAACAAACCTCACCCTACTCCTCTTGTCCAGTACAATTTGTTTCTATTCTGGCTATAAGTGGGCTTATTTCTTTGTATGGTAGATGTTTTTATATAGAGATAATGAAGGTTAGAGTCTGCAGAATTTATTTCTAACCTATAATATATTTTTAATCTCAAAAGGCTTCTTTCATTTTTAGTTGAAATGTGGAACATCATACCTGGAATATTTTTCTGACTAGGTTATATAAAATTAGCATTGATATGGTCCAGTCGATGCCATTTCAGGCTAAAAGCTAGTTATCTGGCTTCTCACAGACTGATCATTTTAATGATAACTCTCCCTTCCCCGCCCCAATTTTAATGAAACTATTGTACTACATTGGTATGTATTATATGGCCTTAAAGATCTTTAAAGCATCTGCTATCAAGAAAAATAGTAACTCTTAAGAAAGAGACCATCTGATATATCATTTCCATATATTTCATTCCAACTTTATCTTAACATGATTTTCTGAATTAGTCTCGTTTACACTGATCCTGGATAATGCTGTTTAATCACAAATTCATACTTGAGGCATCTTCTTTAGACTTTAAATCATGGTATTTCTGCAAATCAGCACAAAAACTTATTTTAATGACACTTTTCTAGAAAACTAGCAAAACTACAAAACATATTTTAAGTTAAATCCAAAATGAATCCTCTCTCCTCTTTGAATTTTTACTAGGTACAAAATAAATCAAAATGTTTCTGTTTATATAAACAGCTTTATAAATATAAACTGTCATACAAATTAATTATTTTTCTTTTATTCTGTTTTTATTTTGCTTAGGACGCCAATTTTTTTTTTCTTTTTTTGCTTACAATATATGTATTTGTGCTTTATCTGTAATTTAATAAATTGTATTGAACTATTTTGGGGGAAGACAAAGGAAATGAAATTCTAATTGACTGTTGTTTAATTACTTCTCTTTGCTACCTGTTTTGGACATCCCATCATTTTTTTTTTCCTTTTGCTACTATGTATTCCAGAGGAGGTGTCTGCAAGGATAGTTCAAGTAGTCACGGCTGAGGCTGTAGCAGTCCTGAAAGGTGAACAAGAGAAAGAAGCTCAGCATAAAGATCAGCCTGAAGCTCTGCCTTTAGGTAAATAAGAAAGAACCTCAGATCAGAGGCCGTGTCTGCTGCACACTGATCACAAGATCAAGTCTTCATATTCCAAAATGGGCCGTATCTCAGATTTTATCCTTACATATAGCATCAGACACCTCTGTTGGGATGCATTGGGACTTATTTTACCTTTGTCATTAGAGTTATTGTGGTGTTTGGGTCATCTTTAGGGTGGTCAGCTTATAGTTAGACTTTGCCCCTAAATTGCCCTTAATTTCTCATTTCCAGACCAACATAGTTATAAAAATAAAGCCAATGCATTTTGATGTTATGGCCCCCACTCATAAGGAACCTGTAGTGATACTTTAATTAGAGATGATTTTTTCCCTTTGTGGGCTTCGGTGAATGATTGTCTATACTACAGTCTTTTTTGGGTCTCCCTGAACCAGCTACATAAAACCTACAGCCAGAGCTTTGTTAGAATCATCAGTGATTTTATATTCCATATAAAGTACTGGTCTTTACTTATTTCATTTAAGGACACTGAGATGGCATTGCTCTCTCCCTTGGTCACAAGTCAAGTGCCCTCCATAGCCAAATAGGTATCGTAATGGTGCTTGCCAAGAAAAACACTCTTAGCCAAGAGCTTGCTGCCCCTACTCTCCAATGATGATAGCTAGCTAGCTAGCTAGATAGATAAATTTAGATATATACACAAGAAACAAAACTTTCTTAGGTTCAATATATACATTTATTTCATAGATTCATAGACGTAATCCATAGAAAGGTATGGTTTTTAAAGCCTAAAAATAGTACGTATATTTTTTCTCTCTTACAATGTAGCGTATCTTTAATATTTGATTTTCTTATCAGCATCTCATCAATTGTCTATTAAAAATTAAGCGATAAAAAATTCTGCTTCCCCAGAATAATAATTTAAAATACTCTCATTATTTTCAATAAAATGTTGTGTGATTATCAAGGACTTTTTTCTTAAAACAGGGAAAAAATTATCTAAAACATAAACCTTTTGTCTGTGATTCACTTCTATTCTTTGAAATAAAAGAAACCCTCACCTTTCTCTTTTAATTTGGAACCTTGAAATATGCCATGTAGACGTCCACAGGGTCAAGAAACTAGAGTCCTGTCATCCCAAAGCTGCCTCTACTAACTACTTTATAAAATAAATATTCACATAATCTTTAAAATAGATTTTATCACTGACCTGACTGATAAATATTTCCTTTTGAAATTTGTTACCTTCATATATGAGTGGTCATAAAGTGTCTTGAAGAGGAAAATTTAGAGTTAACTGTAAATGAATTACATCTTTTAGAACAGAGGTTCCCAACCCCTGGGCCGCAAAAGGGTACCAGTCTGACCTGTTAGAAATGAGGCCACACAGCAGGAGGTGAGCGGGCAGTGAGCGAATCTTCATTTGTATTTGCGGCCACCACCTCAGATCCACCTCAGATCATCAGGCATTACATTCTCATAGGAGCACCAGTCCCTGGTGCCAAAAAGGCTGGAGACTGCTGTTTTAGAACTTTTGTCTTTAGTCCTTCTTCATGTATAATGTCAAGGTCAGAAGATTACTCAGCTCCCACTTGTACATGGTTTCTGTCTGAAGGTTGCCTCTTGCTGTGATAGCTTCATTTTTCTTTTCTGAGAGTACATATAGAAGGTGGGTTTCAATATTAGACTCAGGTGACAAAATGTTGTTTAAAAATACATTACCTAAAATAACTGTGAATGATCAAGGTAACATTAGTTTCCAAATCAAGAAGCTGAACAACAGAGAGTTCTAATAGTTTTTCAGTCCATCAGGTAAAATTTAAATTAAAATGCCTGCCTGTGTGTTCTTGAATAAAATAGACTGGGGCCAGAATGAAATACTTTATTAATTGAACAAGCAGACACAAATTAATGGGATTAATGATAGAATCTTATCAGGCATCTCTAATTCATTTTTATGGAGAAGACCAAATGATTATTTTAAAATATTAAATGTTCTTCTTTCTTTTTAGGTTTTTAAAAATATGTGAATCAGGTAATGGAGCTAAAAATAAGTCAAATGCGCTTACTATTGAATCTTCCCCTGAATTTTATAGAGAGGCCTTTTTACAGATGGCAGAACTGCCTACACATCTACTGGCCTAATAGGATTAATTGTCATATCTCATTTTTCCATTGTTTGATCTTTAGCAGCTGAAGAGACAGCTAATCTGCCTCCTTCTCCACCCCCATCACCAGCCTCAGAACAGACTGTCCCAGTGGAGGAAGGTAAGGTCTATTGGACTTTTTGAGGTTTATCTTCTGGTAAAGCATAAATAAATATCAATCCATAAGCATTGGACTTCAGTATGGGTTAGTATGTGACCCAGCTTGGGAGCTGTCTGTTTCAAATAGTCAAGAAGAAACAAAGACTTTAAATAAATATATAATTATTTATCTATATAAAATCGAAGTAGAGAAATATGGTAAACTAAAAGGAAAAAATCTGCTTGATAAAGGAAAAGATAGCTGTGTTTAAATTGCTAGAATAACTGCAGAGAACCAGTTTACTTAATGTACAATGTTTTGACAGAGAAGATAAAATTCTTACAAGTGACTAAACAAACAAAAAGAATTATACATGAAATCAGCACTTAGGAAGTGTCATGAATTGTCTCTATTTTGCTGAATATTGTATTGCCAAGGCCTTCCTGAGGATCTGGCCTGTTGCAAAGTATCAATAAATATTAATAAATAAATGAAGAAGTTAACTAATCTGATATTGAAAGCAATGAACTAGAAGCTGAAATCATGTCTTCTTTCCTGCTGAGACCTGTTATTGTCCATGAATCTATTTATACATTTACTCAACATGCAAAGCCACGTCAGCTTTTCAATTCATGCTGGTTAAACAGAGGGAAGCCTTTGAAGAATAATCATTCAGAATCTGAGATGAATGGCGCTATTTAAAAAGCAAACTAGTATTGGTTCTCTGACTTAGATCAGTTAACTTATGTGTATTGTTTGGATTACAGAAGAAGGCAAAGGAGAGCTACAGCTCAATTATTATTTTAATATAATTTAGTTTTCATATACTAAAATCAGAATTTTAATCTATACCATTGTATTCATTTATTTCTTTATCTTTTTGCTGTTCCTTTAGAGATCATTTTATTGTGTTAAAAACTGAATATCACAGAAGACTCAGTCTTTTTATAATTTGTAATTAGGTTTATTTAAAATATTCTTTGATTTCCTAGCTACAGATTTACCTAAATTACTGAACTACAAATGATCAATAAATAGGATTTATTTTTGTCACAGATTTATAAACTAAAACTTTTTTGAGTGAGATTTTGCTTTCTTAAATTGAGGCCTTTTTTCAGATTTACTGCCTGAACTAATGTTAAACAAGATAAATTATTCTGATAAATACAAGAAAGTTTTGCGACTATAATCAGTGTATATAATCAGTGTCACAACAGCCACTGATTATTAGTTAATTCCATGAAAAATGTGATTTGAACTTTTAATTCATAGATTTGAATGATTCTTTTTGCCTTTTGTTCTTCCATTCAGTCAGCACATATTTATGGAGCATGTACAATGTCCCCAGTACTCTTCAAATTCTGGATATATATTAGTGAACAAAACAGACTTGATCCCTATTTGTAAGGAGCACAGTTTAGTGGAAAACAGAAATCCAATAAATAAGCTTACATATAATTTATGATTGGATTATCACTAGGAAGGAGAAGAACAGGGAACTTTAAGTTAGAAAAATGGAAGTCTTATTTTATTGGATGGTGAGGGGACAGTTAAGATGCTGAGCCTGGAAACATGAGGACCTGTTGGCCAAGCAAAGATGGAGGAAAGGAGTTTGGGGACAGAGGGACCAAGATGTGCAAAGCCACCCCAGATAGGCAAGAGCATGAAGGAACTGAAGGAGTCTTGTGCCTAATGGGTAGTGAGAAAAGGGTAGAGTAGTGAAGAATCTGAGAATAAGAAGCAGCCAGTAGGACTCAGGAGCCTGGATTTTAGTTGAAATACAATGGAAAGACTTCCATGACAGCTGTACTTCTCTCAGGTAATTGAAAACGTTTCGAGCTCCTACTTAAAGCCTTTCAAGTGTGAGAGAATCCTCTTAATCCAAAGAGGGATATGATATTGACTCCAAAGTCAACCAGAAGTCAAGTAATTTACTCTTCTTACTCTTACATGGAGTTGGAACAGAAAGGGTGCTAGGGTACCCCATCCATCTGGGAATTCACCCCATCTGCTTTTTGGAAGTTGATGTAATAGATATAATGAAAATATATCCATAAAATATAGTATCACTTTCACATTTTGGTAACTTAAGTGTCACTTTCCACAGTTACCTTCCTTATATTTTGGGATTGCTTTCCCCAGGCTGTTTCAGTATAGTCAAAGAAAATGTCAACTTAATACTTCCTGTTGAAAGCAATTTGAAAATGTTTTATTCTTAATATTTTTCAAACCAAACTTGTATTTTTATTGAATTTTTTTCAGAAAAATTATTAAACTATAAGAGGACCTAATGATTTGCTTTTAAAAGGATAACTTTTTTTGAGTTATATTTTTTAAAGTATATATTTTACAAACTCTTCTCATTAATTTAAAAGTCCAAGTAATATTCTCACCTTAAATATGTGAAAGATATGTGGTCTAGACAATCAAACCAATCCTCTTTTATTTTAAACCACTCTTAAAGTATGTCTAAAAAATTTTTTAAGTTTGTTTTATCAGAAAATAAATTAGTGACAAGTCACAAGGTAGAATTCAATGCTTCAATTTTTCAAAACAATTGGTTTGTAAAGACCTAGACAAAATTCCATTAATATATTGCTCATAGCAGGTTCTGTGGAAAGAGAACAGGTGGGTTTTTTTGTCTAGAGATAATTTATCCTCTTTGACACATCCTTGAAGCAACTATAATTTAAAGGCACAGTGACTGCCAAAGCCCAGTCCTTTTCTACAAATATAAGAGAGCTCTTGGATTAAATCTAGTAGTTCAATGATTTTGAGGATATGCTTAGTTTTTATTAATTATCAAACATTTTTAAAAGTGTTCTTTCCCAAAGAAGCATGAAAGCTTCCGCTAAAAATAATTTAAGATATTAATTACTATCATTTATGAATATTATTTTATAACCTATGCAATATTTATAATTCCCAGATTATGTGCTTATTCTGAGAAACATTTAAAGGGATTTTGATGAAAAAAGTTAAACAAGTAGCACACTTAGAAAGGAAACTCAGGTATAGTAAACTAATACTGTACTAGTTATGATGTTTTCAAATTAATCTCTTTTTTCTTTTTGGCCTAACTGTAATAGTTGTCATTTGGACTGAACTGTTAGAATTTGGAAGCCATGCAAGACAATGAAATCATCAGAAAACAAAACCAGGAATCTTTGTGCCCTCTTAGCTTTGCTCCAGAATTCTAGGGTGGTGTTTTCCTCTGTCGGTGATGTAGAAACATTCTAATTGCTAATCTGAAAGTAGTTTTCCCTCCATATTACTTAGGGACAGCAAACCCCGTTGACAAACTGAGGAGTCTTCTGTCAAAAGCTTGCAAAATGGGAAGGGCTTAGAGATGGCAGACAACAGTGTAAGTAGGGCAGAAGGTATGATGCCAGGACAAACAAAAATCACTGAGTCAGATACACCATGAGACTCAGCTTCTTACAGAAGTGACTACTCATTTGTTCCAAAGGGGGCTGACATATCAAGCTTGGGTTTTGCTCAGCAAACCTGACTTTTACCCAATATAAATTTTCAAATGCTTCTTTGTTTTTTAAAAAGTTTGTTTGAAAGCAAATTAGGAAAATGTATTCCTCCACTGAAACCAGGTAAGCTTCATTTTTGAAGTTTATCATTATGAAAAAAAGCTATGTAAAACTCCAAGGTTCATGTGGCTACTGTCCTCTTCTTTCAAATATCATATTATTAAATGAAATATAATATCTTGTGGCAAAAGAACTGTCCCCAAAAACATGTGTACTTATAACAAAAAGAGGCTTTCAATACTAACCTTAAACAGCAAAATTAACTGTTATGAGATGAATTTACTTTTTCATAAATCTCTCATGTCTAGCTTTGATGTCTTAAATGAAAGGAAAGAGCAGAGGTATATGACAATTTGCCTGAGTATGTTGAAGGATGTTAACACGTATGGAGCCCAGGATTGTGCTTTGCACTTTCTCAGATATCTTCTCATTTAATCCTCCCAGCAAGCCACAGAGATAGATAACATTCACTTCCACCTCTTGGCCAGGATGTCCTGGCTAGTCTATGGCTTATCTAGAATTCAAACCCAAATCTAAGTTCCTACAACCACTGCATCCCTAAAGCTATCTCTTATCTAGGCTCTTAGTGTGGGACTATGAAAATTAACTGGTTTTCCAATGAGAGATTTTGTTGTTGTTGTTACAAGCTACTGGACTAATTTACTGTTTTTCAAATCATTCCCAAATAAATAATTCATTTATTTCTAATCATTATGTATTCCACATCCTTTAGGTCTGAACCAAGATTACCCGCCATACATAATTCTATAACAAATGAGAATCTATCATCTTCTTTCATTATCATGGAAACCAAGTGCACTGTTTGGACTTAGTGGGCCATGGTTATCCCTGACCATCACTTCCCTGACACATCTGTGGGACTTGTAGAGTAGCTGGACTTCAGGCTCTTGGGTCCTTAACGGAAACTTAGAGTACATACAACTCACAGTACCAAGAGAGGACTGGGCTTTGCCAGACTTCTTTTTGAAGTTGCCTGGCTTAGGTCCAGACAAACACTACAGAGAAGCTCCTTTTCCACTGCAGCCCTTAAAGCTGTTGTTGCTTTCATTGTTCTCTGATTAGAGTCAAAGTTGTCAGAATAGAAAATATTGTTTCTTTGAAATTTTAGAGATCTAAAGCAAGACTGTGAGTTGTTGTCACATTTTGGCACTTACAAAAAGAACAATAGCATCAAGAGGAGGTCAAAATCATCAAAAGGTTAAAACATCCAAGGAGTAGCCCCTTTAAACTACCAGCTCCTAGTCTGAAATTCCTTAGTTTTGTACTATAGTCTGCTCTACTTCCCAGAAAATAATCTCAAAAAGCAGAGAGGTGCCATTTTCATGTGTTGATTGTCCTTACAATCTGTTGAGTATATTAGAAATTTTAAAGGTAACTTACATACATGGGGAGTTTACAGCGTTGGAGAGTCACTGGAGGAAATATGAATGGCTGGGACATGTGACAAGCCCAGGGCTTATGATTCAGCCAGTATGGTAGGCCAGATTGCAGCCAATTAAATCTGCTCAGCTGAGAAATCGTGCTTATTTAAACTAAGACGATGATATATAATTTTAGTCTTCTGCTGTTCTGTGGTGAGATAAGCATCGTGGCTGAGAAAGTCCTGAGAACCCATCCAGAAACAACTTCCATGGTACAAACAGTAAATACTGTGATCAAAAGATTGTAAAAGTATTTTCTCTACCAAATGTTATTTTAGTATCCTTATGATTTCAGACTTATTTCTAGTTGTCAGCACTTGGTTGCTGAAAATAAGGTACTGCCTTAAAGACAGAGTTCATATTGAAATTAATGTGTTAATTCTCTCTGCTTAAATTTTGATAGGAATAAAAACTATACAGATATTCCTATTGAAAGTTATGAAATTTTAAAGTTATTTTCTATATAAGTAAATAAATAGTAATTAGGAAATTTAGTGAACCGATACATCAGCCTGAGATGTAGTGTCTGCACCATATCAGATGCCAAATATTATTCATTGTCATCATCATTGAAGCTCATTAAAATATACAAGAATCCAAATGTGAAGCAGACTGATCTACACTTGTGTATCTAAGGAAATATATTTAAATAATGCCGATTTCTAAGCCAAGACACAGGAAAGACAGAAATGAGAGCAGTTTCTTTGGCATTTCAATGAGAAATATGTCATAAGGGGGTTGAAATATAAAAATGGCCAAGAGCCAGTAGTGCAAATGATACTGCACAGAATAAAGTCTTAATGAATCTGAAGTCAACGCTGTAGAAATTCTCAGCTAATTGTATCTCTGTTGAACTTTCAGAAGGAAAGCATAGCAGAAGAAAATAAGTTTATATTACTGGGAACTTTCTTAAAACCATATACTTTCAGTATCATGCAAATGAAAACCAGTGTTCAAAAGGATACCCCTAGCCTAAGAGTTAGCATCCAAAGAAAGAGCTATGCTCTTTTCTTAACATGGCAGGAAGAAAAATAATGCATTGTAGATTTTTCTTAACAAGATTGAAATTAAACATTACTTTCTGGTGAAAATAATTTACTAAAATTAAATTAATCAAAATGCTAACTATGTAAGCATCTTAGGTTGTGCTTCAAACAGGACTGTTTTCCCCATCGTCATAAAGGCATTAGATCTTAACAACCTTCTTTTTTTTTTTTCACTATAAATATATTGATTTAAGCATGAGAAGAATTAATCTACTTGAAAATATTTCTTCCGAATAATGCATTTGTTTTTGTAATGCTTCGTTTCTATGCCACTGTTTCCATGGTTATTCTGACCTGTTTGAGAGGAATGTGTAGATAATGTCTTATTATGCAGTAGGGGTGTCAGTGCATTTGATTCATTTAGATCAGCAGCAAGATTACTTAAGGGATAGTTTAAATTCAGTGGCTGCCAAAGCATGAAACATTCACAGTCTCCCATCTTCCATCAGCTTGATCTTGCTAATTCTCCTGCATCCCCCTGTGCTGCTTCTGTGGCCCTTTGTGTCCTTGTGCAGGTGTTGTCTTGTCTGTCTGATCTTGTGTCTGTCTTGTCCAGTTTTCCCTGCAGTTTCTTCCTGTGTGTCTGTTTGTAGATGAAGGGGCTGAGGATCAAGTGGGTCCTCTACACAGGTTCGCCAGCCACGAACCTGCCACCAGCGGGGAGAGGCGTAGACTTCTAGCCCCCTCCATCTCGGTGTCTGTGCCTGATGATGACCCTTCCAATTCCGATGACGAGTACTATGAGCATCCTTTGTTCAGCTCACAATGGACCACCTATAGTGTGCTCCCCAGTGTCCCAGCGCAGAGTGCAGAGGCCCACTTAGGCCAGGAGAAAGGTGAACCGAGCATGGTCCCTTTTTACTCCTCCTCCCCAGCCTGCAGCTTTGACCACATGCATCATACTAAGTGTGCCTTCATATGTGTGGTGGGAGGTACAGGAGCCTGTTTTTTCCATATGATAGTGAAGTCCCTCTAAAGTTTATATCTATCTCAGTGCCTCAGCAATTTATATAAAAGAAACCTCACTTGAGTCATGTGAGAACTTCCTTTTTCTGTGTTGTTGCTTCTGAAAAGGAAGCAAAAAAAGGGGGAGTATGGAGAGGGAGGAAGCAATAAAAGTTTAATTTAAGTGACTCCTTTCTGCTCCTTGCAAATAAATCGGGGAAGAATATATTCTCTTACCCAAACCAAAAAAGATAATCCTGAATATAATTTTTCTACCTTTGATATATAATATTATTAGGACCAGATATAAATAGCATTAGCCTTCTTTTTAGTGCTATGTTAATATGATAGCTTTTTAAAAGAGAAAGATTGAAGAATCTGTTTAGGGTAGAAAAGATATTATGGAATAAATTGACTTCTCCAAATCATTTAATTATCTAGAAACTACAGAAACTCCCCTAGGTGACTAAATCTTGGCTCATATCAGTAGAATTGGGCTAAAGTGAAGGAAATGATTCAAAGCCTTTGTCATTCCAGCTTTATGAAGATGGACAACCCTACTGTATAATTGGCTATGGTGAGGATAAAATAAGTGACCGGTCAGCTACAATTTATCTCTTTCTAATTGGGTAGTTTTGTAGAGAAAAAAAAAATTAAAGCTAACAGTTTTTTTTTTCTTTTTTTTTTTTTTGCTTAGACGAAGAGATTATTTTCAAATGGGCAAAAATAACTTGCTTAAGTGCAGATTTCATTTTATGTGGGACAATACAAATGTAAAGTTAAATGGTTTTAAGGCAATGGAGAATACTCTCACCAATTGTGTTCACAATCATAAACTTTTCCAAGGTCTTTTGGAAAACAAAGAACACCAATGACTCAGAAACTCAAAGAAATATAGCCTATATTGAGTGAAACTAAGTTCTTCTAATAGTGTGAACTTAAAACAATTAAGAAAAATACATGAATTTTTCAATAAGGAACAGATGTAGTGGAAATAAACATGATTTATACAAAATGAGAAAATGGAAGGCTAAAAAGTTACATGCATTTGGGAAACATGTAAATTAACTTGATTAGACTTCATCTGATAAGGCGACGTTAGTAAAGCAGCTATATTAAAAGTCTTAGCTGTAATCAAAATCTCTAATTCTATGGCATTATAAAAATTGCTGTAATAAATTAGAATACCAATTTTTAAAACATTACTTGCATAACTAAATTACAAAAACGAAAGCGTCTGAGTGCTAAATGTGAGGAAATAAATAAAGTAGTTTTCTCCCCAAGCCCCCAAACCCCAAGCGTTTTTAATATTTCTCAAAAAAAGAAAATTCCTTTTTTTATATCTGTAGTCTTTCTCACAGGGCCATTAAAACAATGTATGATTGTTTCCTAGGAATTTTAGAAGAATCTTACCTTTGCAGAAATATGAAACAGCTTATATATATTCCCTCTAATTCTTAAGTGATAAAATTGGATTCATTTTATTGGCATTTGAAGTGTAAATGCAAAACAAATGAACAGGTTAATTCATGGCCTTCTTAAGTTTTTTTTTTTTTTTTTTACATCTTAATTGTTAACATTTTTGCATGCGATATATATACATCTTTTGGGGGATATTTTGGCAATTTGGTTGCCACTCAGTTATCTTCCCTTGGTGATTTTGTTTTGAATTGCAGAAATAAGACTTTATAGATAATATGCACGTTTTCTTTCTTAGTGTCAAAGAGAACCATGCATGAACTATATTACCACTATTTCAGGAGTTTTAGTAATATGGTAACAGTTGTGTCTTAGAGGTAGACTTTTTTAAATAGGCTGAAATTGTACCTGAACTTTGTTTTTCAAAATATTTTTCTTACTCCTCGAAAGCTTTAAAAGTTTTTATATTCTCTAATATTGTATAATTTAGTGAAGGTAAAATAAATTGAGTTAGGTAGTCTTTCACCTTGGAAATAATAAATTCTATTTTAAATAACTTTAATGGACTTCATGATAAAGCTGTAAAGGTAATTGATTGGATATTATTTTGAGGCCCGCCTTTTTTCATTCCCAGAGTTTGTTAGCCGAGTTTGCATGTTTTAAATAAAGTAATCAGAAATTCGTACATAGGGACTTCTTGCATTGGAGAAAACAGCACATGTCTAACAAATTTAAAAGTTTTTTCCAGTACATCAACGCATCTGTCTTTTCACAACCATCTGTTATTCGGCAGCACCATCTCTTACTTACAGCAAGCTTTCCCCGTGTGTGCAACTTACTGCCATTTCCACTAAGTGGTAATAGAACAATAAAACCCTTTCAGCTCTCAAGTTTTAAAATAAATATCCTTTTAATGAGATTTTAAAAGGCATCATTATTAGCAGATTATATATAATTTTCCAAACAATAACTAGTGTACATTACTTTAGAATATTAATTTGCTCATCCAAATGGCAAAAGATTCTTGTGAGGTCAATATCATGGAGCTGAAAGTGTTTTTTGAATAATATTTCTGTTGTTCTGTGCATTGTTCTGTGGTCATGATGTCAACATCTTTTTCATCCCTAAGAAGAAGAAATGCTAGAGGGTCCAGTGGCTGAGGAAGAGAAAACTGCCACTCTTCCTGGGAAAGAGTGTGGGGCTGCCAAGGCCTCAGACCAACTCAAGGGCTTCAGTGAGGGCCAAGTGGAGTCTAGTGCGGAGGCCCAAGTAGTTCCCGAAGAGAGTGCCCCAGCCAGGGCCCCACAGGAGAAAAGTGTAAAAGAGGTCACGGAGGTGTCTCCAGAAGTAAAAACCCCTTCCTCTGCTGGGGAAGGTGTGTCTTTCTTAGGATTTGCATGTGTTTTGTTGCAAATGATCTCTCCAGCAGCTTAACCAACCTGACTGATGCCTTTCCAATGCTATTCCATCGCTGAGTCTTCTCATGATCCCAAGATCACTGTTTTAGGCTTAATGAACAAAGAATGTGGCTTGCACAGATGCCGTGCGACAGCTTGGTTTTCCACTGCAGCTAATTCCTCGTTTTACTTTGCCATGATACAATACGCTTTGCAGCCAGGCTGATGATGTTATGTGAGCTTTTTTCCCGCCCTCCCTTCATCTCAAATGTTTGCCAGTCACATTGCTAATACATGTATATTTTTATTTTTATTTTGGGGACAGCAATTCATATGCTTTTATTTCAAATCGTAGAGTTGGATTTGGGCACATAGAGGCTTAAATGGTAGAATCGTTTTTGTTTGCAACCGCAATATGCTGTATTTTTTATGCTTCAATGGATACTGGTTTGGTTTTCTTAAAAGCTGCTGATGCTTCTCATATCATTTCCTCTCCATGGCAGCCAACCCCTTTGATCATCCCCATATCTCTTGAGTTTTCATTCATCTAATATTTATTAGAAGTTCATGAAGTTTTCTTTTCTATTGTTACAACAGGACACACAAGCATATAAGGTAATGATGATCCATACACTTGCTCTCGAGAGATGATTAAATTTTATTTTTCCCAACTCTTTTCCAGATAATTGCATTTAGCCCTAATGACCATCATGAAATATATTTGACCTTAAAATACAAGTGAGACTCTGAAGACTTTTTGATTGGTGAACAAATAAAAATTTAAAAAGAATCGTTTAATATTAGCATCAATAAAGCTAATATTGGTGAATGCTTCACCGGTTGGTTGTGTTCCAGGAAATGAGGTCATGACCAAAGAGAGAAAGACATTTTAATAGCTGACTCTCTTTAAAGTTTTGTTACTCACAAGACTTCCCAGTATTAACAGTGTGATTCAGATTTTCTTACATCTACCATACAAACTAATGATTAAGAATTAAGAATTTTGAATATATTGTAGAAATTGACTTATCGATTCTTAGGCCATATGATATAAAGTCAATAGCAAATATTTATATATATTCCTGAAATTTACTCTCAATGATTTCTAAAAAGTTATGTCACTAATCTGTCAGTGACCCCCAAATTAGTCCCAGCATTCATTGATCAAGTTAATTGAAACTATTAACATTCATTATAAATTAATTGGCCTTCTGCCCATGATCTACTAATTCACTTTAAAATGAGAAAATAGATGAAAAAGTTCAATAGAAATCAATTTTTTTCATTTGTAGTCTTTTATATATATATACATATATATACATATATATGTATATATATGTTCTTTTGTACCCTAGTATTAGGTACTTATTCAGTATTCTTTAATGCATAATTTTTATGTGTAGAAGGCATATAAAATTTGTTTCTACTACAATACATATCACATACTATTTAGGAGAGATCAAACAAACAAAGGAAGGAAAAAAGAATATTCAAAATATGCTCTTATTACAATTCTTGTATGCATTAATTCACAGCTAGAGTTCATTTTAATAATAGTACAACTATATCTCAATTCTGGCATTTTCATATTGATTTTTAAATGGGCAGCATGCTTGCATGTTTCATAGTTTTTCTTTTCACCCTGCCATTCATTTGTCATTTCAAAATATAATTTTAAGCTTACTGCCTGAAAGCACTTGCCTATTATTTGTTTAAAAATCAACCCAATTACTTCAGGTTTACTTACAGCCTCGAAGATGGAGTTCCATGATCAACAGGAATTGACTGCCTCTTTAGCTGAGCCATTAGACAAGAAGGAAAAGGAGTCAGAGGAACCAAGTAAGCCTGGTGAAGACCTTAAACATGCTGCCTTAGTTTCTCAGCCTGAGACAAGTAAAACTTTCCCTGATAAAAAGGACATGCAAGGCACAGAAGAAGGAAGAGCACCTCTCACTCTGTTTGGGCACACTCTTGGTGCCGGCCTAGAAGAAACAAAACAGAAGACAGAATCAGGGCTAGTGGTACCTGGTATTGGCCTCCCTGAAGAAACCCAAGCTCCAAAAGAGCAAAAGGATTGGTTCATCGAAATGCCAATGGAAGCAAAAAAGGACGAGTGGGGTTTAGTTGCTCCAATATCTCCTGGCCCTCTAACACCCATGAAGAAAAAAGATGTTTTTGAAGATATCCCCAAATGGGAAGGGAAACAATTTGATTCTCCCATGCCAAGCCCCTTTCAGGCTGGAAGCTTTACTCTTCCTGTAGATGTCATGAAGAATGAAATAGTTGCAGAAGCATCACCTTTTGCCCCCACACTCTTACAACCAGATGACAAAAAATCTCTGGAAGAAACCGGTGGCCCGGTGACTGCCAAAGATATTTCTAAAGTTGAAGAGCCCCATAAAGATAAACCTGATAAAATGGCAGAAGCGCCAGCCTTAGAGGTAGTTACTTCACCCAAAGTTGCCCACATTATGGAAGAATGTGTCCCAGAGAAAGTTTTAGGAGAAGACAAAGCAATGAAACAAGAAAGTGTGCAGGAAAAAGAGATGTCCACCCTTAGTGGACAGGAATCTATACTTACTGAAAAGGAACCTCATCTAAAGCTTGAAGAAAAAACAACCATTTTTGACAAAGAAACCATGCCAAAAGACAGCGAACCCTCAAAACCGATGGATAAAGAAACAGGAGTAATACAGCCCTCCACAGAACACACTCTCCCAAAAGAACAGGAAGGCCAAGAGCCTACCACGAGTACATTAAAACAGGAGCCATTCCCCGTGAGTCTGGAGCACGCAGTTACAAATTTAGCCATGACCTCTAAGACACTGGAGAAAGTCATGAACGAACCAGCCGCACTAAGTGAAAAGAGTGCGATCGAGGACCTTTTTGAAGAAAAAATTGCTGACAAAGATAGTAAGGTTGAAGGAGTTGGGGCTGCAACATCAGCTGAGCTTGACATGCCATTTTATGAAGATAAATCAGGAATGTCCAAGTACTTTGAAACATCTGCCTTGAAAGAAGAAGTGACAAAAAGCATCCAACCAGGCAGTGATTACTATGAACTGAGTGACACGAGAGAAAGTGCCCAAGAGTCTTTTGATACTGTATCTCCTATGTTTAAAAATGGTGACAAGGGACTTCAGGCAGGTAAAGAATCCCAGCCCAGTGCTCCAGCACAAGAAGCAGGGTATAGCTCTCTTGCAAAGAGTTATCCATCTGACTTGCCTGAAGAACCCAGTTCTCCTCAAGAAAGAATGTTCACTATTGATCCAAAAGTATACGGGGAGAAAAGGGATCTCCACAGTAAGAATAAGGACGATTTGACACTAAGCAGGAGTTTAGGACTTGGTGGTAGGTCTGCAATAGAACAAAGAAGCATGTCAATCAATTTGCCCATGTCTTGCCTTGATTCCATAGCCCTCGGATTTAACTTTGGTCGGGGGCATGATCTCTCTCCTCTGGCTTCTGATATTCTAACCAACACTAGTGGAAGTATGGATGAAGGAGATGATTACCTTCCAGCCACTACCCCTGCACTGGAGAAAGCCCCTTGCTTCCCAATAGAAAGCAAAGAGGAAGAAGAACAGACAGAGGGAGAAAAAGCTACCAGAGAGGGAAATGCTCAAGTCGAGACGTCGTGTGAGTCACCTTTCCTAGCCAAAGAATATTACAAAAATGGTTCTGTCATGGCCCCTGACCTGCCTGAAATGTTAGATCTGGCAGGCACAAGATCAAGACTAGCTTCTGTGAGTGCAGACGTTGAGGTTGCCAGGAGGAAATCAGTCCCATCAGAGACTGTGGTCGAGGAGAGTACTACTGGGTTGCCCCCTGTCACTGATGAAAACCATGTCATTGTTAAAACGGACAGTCAGCTCGAAGACCTAGGCTACTGTGTGTTCAATAAGTACACAGTCCCACTCCCATCACCTGTTCAAGACAGTGAGAATTTATCAGGAGAGAGCGGTTCCTTTTATGAAGGCCCTGATGATAAAGTGCGAAGAGATTTGGCCACAGACCTTTCACTCATTGAAGTAAAACTGGCAGCTGCCGGAAGAGTCAAAGATGAGTTCAGTGCTGAGAAAGAAGCAGCCCCACCTGTTTCTGGTGACAAATCAGGACTGGGTAGGGAGTTTGATCAGGAGAAGAAAGCTAATGATAAGCTGGATACTGTATTAGAAAAGAGTGAAGAACATACTGATTCAAAAGACCATGCTAAGGAAACAGAAGAGGCTGGTGATAAAGTTGAAACATTTGGATTAGGAATAACCTACGACCATGCTTTGGCCAAAGAACTGACCATATCAAAAGATGCATTACCTCTCATGGCTGAGAAAACAGAGAAGGGTCTTAGTTCAGTGCCAGAAGTAGCTGAGGTAGAACCATCCAAAAAAGCTGAACCAGAACTGGATTTTGCTGCAAAAAAAACTGACCAGAGTCATTTAGATATTAAAATCAGTGACTTTGGACAGATGGCCTCGGGGCTAATAGATGCTGGAAAGGCAACAGAGCTTAAACTAGAGGCTATACAGGACCTCGCTCCCTTATCTGCAGCACCTCAGGAGGCAGATGCACTTATGGGTACTGAGTCTGGCCACATGAAAGAAGCCACCAAAGTCAGTGAGACAGAAGTCAAGGAGAAGGTGGCCAAGCCTGACTTGGTGCACCAGGAGGCTGTAGACAAGGAAGAATCCTACGAGTCCAGTGGTGAGCATGAAAGCCTGACTATAGAGTCCTTGAAACCTGATGAAGGCAAGAAGGAAACATCTCCAGAATCTTCTCTAATTCAAGATGATATTGCCATCAAATTGTCAGTGGAGATACCTTGTGCACCTGCTGTTTCAGAAGCTGATTTAGCCCCAGATGAGAGAGCGGATGTCCAGATGGAATCTATTCAGCTGCCGAAAGAAGAAAGCAAAGAGACCCCAGATATATCTATCACACCCTCTGACATTGTAGAGCCACTGCTTAAAGCCGTTGGGGCTGAACCAGCAGAAGCTCAGAGCGAAGAAGAAGAGATAGAAGCCCGCGGAGAATATGATAAACTGCTTTTTCGCTCAGACACCCTTCAAATTACCGACCTGGGTGTCCCAGGTGTCAGGGAGGAATTTGTGGAGACCTGCCCAGGTGAACACAAAGGAGTGATTGAGTCTGTTGTGACAATTGAGGATGATTTCATCACTGTCGTGCAAACCACAACTGATGAAGGGGAGTTGGGTTCCCACAGCGTGCGTTTTGCAGCCCTAGAGCAGCCTGAAGTGGAAAGGAGGCCGTCCCCTCAGGTTGAAGAAGAGCTCGAAGTAGAAGAGGCAGCTGAAGCCCAGGCAGAGCCCAAGGATGGCTCCCCGGAGGCTCCGGCTTCTCCCGAGAGAGAAGAGGTTGCGCTCTCAGAATATAAGACGGAAACCTATGACGATTACAAAGACGAGACCACCATTGATGACTCCATCATGGATGCTGACAGCCTCTGGGTGGACACGCAAGGTGTGCATTATTATTTTTTTTTTTTTAATTTTCTGCTCCCAAATAAAATCCCGTAACCTAATGGAATTCTTTTTTCATTTTAAACATTTTTAAATATCCCTTTATCTCTTTATTTTGCATTTTGTTAAATAGATGAAGGATTTTGTACATTTGTTACTAATGTTTTTGTTGTTGTTCTTGTTGTCATGATTTGCTTTGATCCGCAGATGATGATAGGAGCATCATGACAGAACAGTTAGAAACTATTCCTAAAGAGGAGAAAGCTGAAAAGGAAGTTCGGAGACCATCTCTTGAGAAACATAGAAAAGAAAAGCCTTTTAAAACCGGGAGAGGCAGAATTTCCACCCCTGAAAGAAAAATAGCTAAAAAGGAACCTAGCACAGTCTCCAGAGATGAAGTGAGAAGGAAAAAAGGTTCATTTAACAATCACTTCTTTAAAAATGTTTTTGAAGTAATTCATTATGACTCTTTTGTAGAAGAAACTGCCTAACAGTGGTAACTATTTATGAAATTTTATTCAGTTTTGCTCCAAGTGTTTATTTTTTCCTGATGGTATGCTTTTTGTGTTTTCTTATTCATAGCAGTTTATAAGAAGGCTGAACTTGCTAAAAAAACAGAAGTTCAGGCCCACTCTCCCTCCAGGAAATTCATTTTAAAACCTGCTATCAAATATACTAGACCAACTCATCTCTCCTGTGTTAAGCGGAAAACGACAGGTGACTGTTCAATTCTGCAATGTGGCTGGCAAACATAGACATGTTTTGTTTCGTTTTTTTTTAAATCTCATTACCGTAGCAGCTTCTTCATTTGTTTTTCTTCCAAGAATCTCAGCAGTCATGAGTGATTTCGCTATTAAGTGTCTTGTATCATTATTCTTTTTTTTTTTTTTCCCTCCCTGCAGAAGAGGTCATGACCATCTGTTTCTTTGTCATGCTCAGACTTAACAGTGATTGTATCTTGGCATTGTGCTCTAGTTTCACGTTCTGGGAATTCCTATTTTCATTCTGTGTGTTTGGTTAGACGATGGCGATGAATATAACCGTGGTATGCATTCTCATTATTTTGCCTATTTATCTTCCTCATGCTTAAACTCATACATATTCGTCCTATTTTCTATACTGTTACTGCCAAATCTGTTACTGATGTTGATGAACTTACTGAAAACCACCAAGAATGCATGATGATTTTGAGACTGAAAATGAAAAGCAAATCCGGGGTAAAACAGTAGTTGCAAAATTACTTTGGAAAGCAAAGGTAAAAAAGAAAAAAAGGAAAAGGAAATTGTCTGGTAATCCCAGATTTTATGTCTCATATTCAAAATTACGAAGGCTTTCCTCCTACGGTACTACATCTCTTAGCTGACATTATATCATTGAGATTTTCTTAAATGTGTTGGATTCAAACTGCTAAATTTTTCTATATAATTCTGTGTTCAAAATTCAAAGGTAAAACTTATTCCCCCAAAATTTTTGAAAACTTATGTCTGTTCGTATTTCACTATCTTCTTCTTATTAGGTCTTCTTCAATATGCTTGTTTTTCACTGTTGAAAAAAGTGGTGGAATGAAGGTGTGAAACATTACAAATCATATAAAAATCACACAAATATCTGTAATGAGAAATCTATTCCTAAATTTTAGAGCTAAGTATTTATTAAAATGTATAATTGTACTAAGATCATCTTATTTTATAATATGTTTTATTTTATCATTTATAAAGTGTTAATACTTGCAGTCTACGAAATAAGATATGAGATTACTAAATCTGAAAGGAATATTTTCCTTTTCATTATACATTTGAAGTGCCTTTTTATAAATATTCAGATGGTTTTAAATGTTAAGAGTGGCATTAACCTTTATAAGAAAAAGAAAATCAAGATAATTAATGGTTTCATGATAGCCACTAAAAATTCCAAGTATTTTGTATTTGTTTTTTTTTTCACTTAAGAATTCTTTCATGTGCTTTCCTTCAGGAAGTAGTCTCTAAGGCAGTATTTGAAAGTGGAAGGCTTATAATTATACACAAACCTTGATTATAAAGGTTCAAGATAAGGAGTTCCTCTAAGTTAACAGGAATTAACATGACATCTCTAAATCTTATATCACATCTTAGTTAATTTTTATTAAACTTGGAATTTTTCTTTTAGTTAGACAAATGCTTGGGTGGGCAGAATCTCTTGGTTTGGGCATTAAAATCCTATATCTTACCTGAGAAAAATGAAAGACTATGTCAAGATTGTGGGATTTCAGAGGAAATGTCAAATGATTTGGTGAAATACCTACCTGTCATTGGTATTCAGTTTACCTCACAGAGTAAATTGCCTTTGTTCATTCACTTATTAAAGAAAATTTATCATATTTAGACTAATTAGGATCTTCTCTTATTCTATTCAAATATTAAAATACTCAAGCAGAAAGCATATACCAAACATGGGTGTCATTGGCTTGAAGCAGACTATATATGTCGCAGAAATTTGAGATATATTATAGAAATAGTAAGGAGGCATAATTTTGCACTGCTGCTGCTGCTGCTTCAAAAAAATCAGTTCCAGGATCTTCTTCTTCAAAAAAATAATCAGTTCCAGGATCTGTGAATAATCTTACTAGCTGGTTCTAAATAGTATATAGCATATTGTAGACAGTTATTATTTTTGTGTTAGAGCTGCAGATGGCATAAGAAACCTTTCTGAAACTTAACTCAAAGTGCTTATAAGGATAAGTATTTTTTTTCCTGAGGTTTTCTCTCTCATGAAATACATTAAGGAGGAAGTAAACACACAAGCTCATGTCTTTCATTTTCTAAGCACAACTTTAAATACAGATAGTTTTCCAAAACGCAAAGAATTGTTTTCAATCATGAGAGATATTTAAGTCAAGTCAGGTAAGTCATCAACAGAAAATATGCTAAAGATACAGAGTTTAAAATTGAAACCAGAAGTATTAAATAGAGCAACAACAGTAACAGATGTGGTAATAATTTCATACAGTAAGTGCATGTGTAGAACATGTTCTGTATTACTGAATTTAAAATTCCTCTCATGTTTTCTCTCTTTGACAAGCTTTTTTTTTTTCCCCTTCTCTTCTCATGTGGTGTGTTTCACGTCAAACAAATGTGTCATTCATATTGTGAAATGAAAGGGTGCAAAGAGAAAGGGGTTGGCTGACCAAGATAGTTTGGAATATAAAATGCAGAAATATCTGTACGTATGCCAATGGCTACAGAAAAAGGGTTTGGAAATTCCCATGAACTGTCTTTTATATCATGCCAACCCTAGAAACCAGTCAGTCCCCTGTTCCTTCAACTCCACAGCATTCAGATTATTATTGTGTGACTTCCATTCTAAAGGATCTATCCTCATGTAATAGTAATTTAAGAGTACATTGGTAACCAACAGAAAATTATTCGGTGTGCTTACCTGTGCTTTGGTAAACACGGGGTTATATTAATAGGCACACACTCTAGTGGAAACCACATGCTATAATGTTGTTATAATTCAGTTTTCTTCAGAAACTGAATTTGAGTCTCAAAATAAGCAAAATTCATTTTGCTTTGCATTAGTCTGTTGACACAATTGAACATCCAAAGGGTATTGAAAAATGCATTTAAGTGGTTTTTAGCCACTAAGTTTGGGGTTGTTTGTTTGTGTCTTCTCTTTTCCACAGCAGCAGGTGGTGAATCAACTCAGGCTCCCAGTGTATTTAAACAGGCAAAGGACAAGGTCTCTGTGAGTAGAACAACTTCTTTGTTCTTCATTTGATGCTCCCTTTGGTATTAGTGGCAACATTTAATAACATTAGATATAATTTAGACTTTAGCCGTTTATTCTTAAATGTCATCTTAAATTGTTCAGTCACCCAGAATGAGTCTTGGTGGCATTCAGGCATGTCTTAATGTCTTCTGGAAGGACATGTGATGGTAGTTGGTGAGAGCAGAGCTGAAATTTAGGCTGCCTCTTTAGTAGTAAGACAAAACGTATGAAACAAACGGTACAATGATCTGGCAAAAATAGGGGAGCCCAATTATTTACTTTATATAGATTCAAGATAAACCATTATAATCAGCACAAAACTATATTTTATAATACATATTTGTTTATGTAGATGAGCAAAAACAAGTAAAAATATATTAAAATCCCCTCATCCAAAGATAACTAGTTACCATTTTGACGTAAAACCTTTTTTCTGCTCATTTACAGGTTTAATAAAAAAAATGAAATCATTGTGTATCAGTTCTTTAATCAGACAGTAAACAGAATTCCATATTATTAAACATTCTTGTACATCATTTTAATGACTACATAACATTGCATTTTATTTATAGTGATATACTTAATGAATTCCCTATTATTTGACATTCAAACTGTTTTTTGTTATTTTAACAATATCACTATAGAAATATTTTTGCTAAATCTATGAATGCATCTATATTTCCTTAGGATAATTTTCTAGTAGTGAAATTATTGTTTCAAGAACAAAGTCCATATTTAAGGTTTTTGCTACATGTTGTCAAATTGTCCTTCAGAAAGAGTCTCCTGACTTTTATGTCCTCCAGCTGTATATGAGAGTGTGCCCATGTTCATTATTGTTACTTGGTATTACTAGACTTTTCCTATGTTTGGCCAGTTATGGAGTTGAAAGATATTGTTCTAATTTGGTTGTATTAATACTATTTAACTCCATATGTTTATAAATCTTTCACATTTCTTCTTTTGT
>NW_011888933.1:332632-376813 GCF_000151845.1 Pteropus vampyrus | reverse complement strand
TGACCCAGTTAGCACTTCCCACACAAGGTGCTGGATCTGTAAAACAAGAAGAAATTTGTGCAATGCATGAATACTTATGCCTCTGTTAAAGCGGCTACAGAAATTAAAACTTGAGATAAAAAAAAAAAATCTGTTTAAACTGCTATTTTTCTAACAGCTAAATTATATTAATTACTTGAAGATAAAAATCTCTTTGGCTTTGTCATACTTGTCTGTATTTTTAATACAGTTTCCCATGAGACATGTGGCATGTCAGCATAGCTTTCTAGCTTTCCCCAAAAGCCATACACATCCAACCCACTTACTTAAACTTGCTGACAATCTCCCTAGGGATTATCAACCCCTGTAAATGAAGTCTTGTGATTTTTATAGGCAGTCTCTTCAGTGCTGACTTTCATTTTTGGAATTAATAACACATCATACAAACTATAGTCTATGCATAAAAACGTTATAAATTTTATGATATTACTTGGTCTCCAGTATGCATTTTACTCATAAAATGAACTCGTTATATTATAAACTCTGCAATTTTCTGATGAAAGCAATGTAGATAATCTAAAAATGTATTTTCTCAACTTAAAACAAATTTTCGTCTTAGGTTTGAAATATACCTTGTCCTAAAATTCTTGAAATGTGACCAAGATATTGGTTATATATACACCTTAAGAGCTCTGTTTATCAAAGGAACAATTCTAACAGAACCTCAAGATATTTTTCAGATATGATTTCATTGTAAAACCTATGGATTAATCAAATTTTGTACGAAAAAATCCATAAAGAATATTTTAATCTATATTCCCATAAATGAGTATTCTTAAATTAAGAGGTATCCAATGAGAGTCTCTTGTTCTCACATAAATATACATCTCTATCATTGATTATAAGCATTTATCATGTGTTCTTATTAAATGTATACATTTAATTTCTTATATGTTTATACATTTTTAATTTTCATTTTACTTCATAGTTTGGTTTATTTTGTGCTTTTGTTTGTTTTCTTTCATGGCTAGAATTCTACCTTGTCAAAGATTCCTGCCTTACAGGGTAACACAAAGTCCCCAAGATGCAGCTCAGCCTGCCCTAGTCTGATTAAAAGGGCTACTTTTTCTGACAGTTTTTTAATACAGCCCACCTCAGCAGGCTCCACAGACGGTTTGCCATACTCAGAATCAGGGAATAAGGTAAGGCAGCAGGTCAATCAAAAGCGCAGAAAGGAATATCATTTGAGAAAAGATTATAGGACACATTTCAGTAAATGAATAAAAATAAAGACTTTAAATTCTAAAATGGTTGACATATAAACAATAGACCTTATGAAAAACAAATGCAAATTAAAAGCTTCAGTGAACGTTCTAACCATTAAAAAAATTAAAAACATCTTTCTCTAGGTATGCCATCCATTATTAATTTATTATTTATTTGCTATTTAATAAAATTCTAAATACAAACAAAATATATTAAGTGTTACATATAGCATATTATATATAATGTTGTGTAATCTAATAACAAATTGTATCACGTATAATATAACAGACAATTTGGACTCAGCATCAGACATATCAGGATTTAATACTAACCTCTGCCACCTACCAACTTGATGATCTTGAAAAAATTACATGAACTGGTTAAACCTGTTTCCTTGATATAAAATGCATGTGATATTTTGTGGTGAGAGTTAAATCATAAGTGGATGTGCTTAGAGTTCCTGTCACATAAATGTACAATATATGGCAGTGGTCATTGTTAGGAATATTATGCATGCAGATTAATAAATTATGCTAATAAAGATTTTTCAGTAAGATTACTAATTTACTATAACTTATGTAATAAACTTATTTTATCTATGTTATTTAAAATCAGAACTTCACAATTAATTAGTAACCCCAACTCCAAGATAATATATTTTTATAAAACCTCTAGGCAAATATGAATTCTTTCTAAGTTTCAAAGTAAAAAATGCTTATAAGGATGTGGAATTCAGTAGTGTGTATTAAAAGAAATTCATCTATCAGCACAGGAAGAAAAGTAGCCAGAGCAATGTAATCACTTTGTGTAATTAAAATAAAGATTCGCGAGAACCCCATGTCCTTTTGTTTTCCCCAATCAGGATGGAGTAACCAAGAGCCCAGAAAAGCGTTCTTCTCTGCCCAGACCCTCGTCCATTCTCCCTCCTCGCAGAGGTGTATCGGGAGACAGAGATGAGAATTCCTTCTCTCTCAACAGTTCTATCGCCTCTGCAGCACGGCGGACTACTAGTAGGTTTATTTTGGTTTGGCTTCCTTTGTAATCATTTTTTTTTAAATCCCTTAAGTGGAGTAGAGCTTCTGCATTTATACTTTTCACTTTTCAGATAAAACATGCTTGAAAAAAAGGTTTCATTTGTCCTAAGAATTAGAAAATCCAGTGTTGATGGGTCCAAAAGAGCATTTTGAATCAAAACGATTCGTGGAGGAGATGAGTACATGCTGCTTTATTATCCATTAAATAGAAATGAAACAAGGTCATTTTTCTCAGAATATATTTCTCTTTTTTCAAGTTTAGGGTAAAAAGAAATTTTGAGAGAAGTAATTAATAGAGAAAGCCAATAGTCATGGATTTAAAAATATATATATCTGTATAACCTTCATCCTTATTAGAAATCCAAGTTCAAAAATCTAATTGGAAAGTCAGCAATCAAAATCTAGGATCCTACTCAAATAGTTAAGAATTTACCTTTTAATGAGGCTGTAAACATAGCATGTTCTGTGCAGTAGCTTGAATTTCTTGTGACTGATGGCCCATCATGAACTGGTTGGAAGTTATCACAATTTATGTAAAGAATATAAAAATGTTCCAAATATTACCCACTTATATGTTGTGTTGCTACAAAAAGACTCTCTAGTAAACATGTGTTCAAATTACTTTCATAAGTATGTTTATATTATAACAAAAATAACTACAATTTTCAAACACTTGTAAGTGCTAAAATCTGAAGAAACAGTTTCATTCAGTTTAATTAACAGTGCTGGTGGTTAGATATTAATAACCTTGTTAAATCTACTGATTAAAAAAAACTAACTTTATAGAGAGGGTAACCTGTACAATGCTACACAGCTAGCAAGTGGTTGAATTTGATTTTCAGCCCACTGATAACTTCACAACCTGTCCTCTTAATGTCATCTTTATATTTATTTGGAGGAAATAGTTCTACAGAACTGTTCTGTAGAGTCACTTGAATAATAGTATCTGTCATTTAAAATCTATTACAAAATGGTGGAAATTGCTACTACTATCACATTATACTTGTTTTCACCACTTATTTTTTAAATATTGAATAATTGGCCCACTTAAAATGCAACTATTTTTCATGACATTTAAATAGTGTTTTGGTTTTTTTTTTTTTTTTACCTACAATTAAAGCATTTATTATAATTAGAGCAATTGTGCTCTACATCATTTAGTTTTATGAAGTATTAACATCCTTGAAATATGTGCTAGGAACACTGAAATTACTAAAACTCTTTTTTACCTTAGTGAAAATTAAGTATTCAAATGAACTTGCAAAGAAGGCACGTAAGAGTCAACACTATCTCCTGAGGAAAGATTTAACTCCAAATATCTGGAGTTGAAATTGGCTTAACCCTGGGAATATCATGACAAGACAAAAGCATCAAGTGCTCCTCAAAAGCACACCTTGAATTATGCTTGCATTTGTTGCTATGGAAACAAAATTATACTTTATCTGTAAAGCCACATCTTCAAACCACTGTGTTCTGTCCTTTAAAATGTATCTGTATATAAATTGCTTTTTATGTTCTGAGCTAATTCTATTTCTATTTTCCAACTGTACTTAAATACATAAGCACATTTCATTGTACTATTTGACAGCGAACGTAACTGATACTCTGATAATCTAAGGACATAGGGTTTATTTTATCTCTACATAGCAATAGCTAAAAGGCACAAGGACAATTAGAAGAGCATGCAATTTGCCTGTCATCTTAATTGCACACAAGAATGTTCTGGCATTTTGTACAGCTATTGAAACAATTTGAAAGAAACAATGTTATGCAGTAAGTTCATTTAGCCTAAGAGGATGGAAAGACATTATTTATGAGTAGTTGACAAGATAAATAAAAGCATGGTTTAATAAAGTAACTCCTGAAATTTTTAAATTGTTTTAGTGTCTTAGAATTAACTCTTTTTAACTTCAGAACATTCAAGAAACACTCATTTGTTATTTTGATGACTAGAACGTAACTTATTACAATAAAAACTTATATCTGTTGTGCAGCAGTGTTAATTAATGGCTTAATAGTAGTGATTTTTCCTAATTCTCCAGATGCAACACAACACCTTTATCCTTTGGTTTTCTAAAGTTTAAAGCCATTTTCTGAGTATAGAAATGATACTTACCTTTAAAATTTTTTTTCTTTTAGTTAAAATGATTATGTACATCCAGGATATTGCTTAAGCTTCATCTTCGGGAAGTAAAAAAAAACATCTCAACACACTTTGATGAATTTTGAATCCAGTTTGTAACATTAAAAAGAAAATATTTTGAACACCTCCTGTGTTCAGGTCCCATGAAAGACACTAGTGGTAGGTACACTGACAAATAATACAGAGAAGATCCCTATCCCCAAAAGATCTGAGCTATTCAGAGATGATGAAGTCATAAAGAAAACCTTTAAGGAAGAAATAAGGTTTCTAAAGAGATTTTTTTAGAAGGACATACTGACTGACTCAAGCCTACATCAAAAACTTGGTCTGTAAAACAAACTTAGTAGAGCCGAGTTGGTTGTGGTTGTTGTATCATCCTGGTCTTGAAATGCCATTTTTTGGAAATCAATAAAAATGCATAGTAATTTATCACTTCAGTCTTCTCATATCCCATTTCATATTGCAAATTGAAGCATTTACCTATGTTTAGCCCTTATGGTTACAAGACCAGAAGGACACAGGGCAACTTTCATTTGATACGTGGAAACGGTTCACTGAAAGAGGAAATAAAATTGTTCTGTTTCTCCAGGAGATTGAGCCTAGATCAATGAGTAGATTTACACTGTCTGTATATTAGAATTATCTAAGAAGCTTTCTTGAGCGTACTACTTGTAAATATTTAAGCAAAGATTAATTGTCCCCCTTGTCAGGAAGAACTTCCTGCACTGATGATCAGTTACATTAGATGGCTCTAAGATCCTTTCCACTTCATTGGATTAAAATTAATGAGTTATACCTTTATCCTCTATAAAATTTCTAGATAATTTGTTGATTTTTTTACAAAGTACACATACTCAGTAGTAAAAAATGAAAGTATGCCCTTCCTATAAAATACAAAAAAGTAAAAGAATTTGTACATTTATGATTGGAATCAATGTATTATTCTAAGAGAAAAGGTTTTTATGTTAAGAGGAAGTTAAATATTAAGAAGTTAAATATTATACCTGGCTTAGAGTTTAGTATCATCTGGGTAAATGAGCCTCAACGTCCTCATTTTTAAATCAGGGATAAGAAGAGCTGCTTCTAATGATTGCAAGTAGTTTTTTTGGGGGGGTTGTCAGATGTTTGGTATTCACAAAAGTGCTTTGAAATCTGTAATATGTACTTTTATTTATATCATTCTTTCAAAAAAGCATTTGAAATGACATTCAGAAACACATTTTAAAAGATAATATGAGAGGAACATAGTATAGGAAAATGGGGGCAAAAGAGTTAAATGACAAAATGAGGCTAGGGTCAAGTTGAGGCAAAAAAAAAATGCATCTCATAATATTCTGTGTAATTGACTGAGAAGGATTATTAATTTGATTCTAAACTGCCAAACTAGTAATGAAAATAGAGGAGAAAGAACATTCAGGTACAAGATTTACTGTGAATATATTGTTAAAACATCCTAGTTTTCTAAGGAGAAAAATAGACTTTGGTATTAACAGCTGAAGTAAATTTCCTTATAAAGGAAATACATGGTGTTGTAGAACAAAGTCTGATGTAATTGAACAGCTTTCAATAAATGCATTTGCAACTCACATTACTCCTCGGTATAATCCGAGGAAGTAACTTTGAAACATATTTCAATAAATAACTTTCTACACAGGCCAAAATTATGTCATCTAAATACACAGTTTTATGTTATATCCACCTGGATGTCAGAATGAATTTACTACACAGAAAAATGAATCCTCCGCATACCATACAAGGAATCTTCAGGAAATATGAGCCCACATAGAACATTAAATGTAGATCTTTTTTGCAACCAAAGGCAGCTTTGTATGCTCTAACAATCACACAAGTAAAAAAATAGTTTTAAAACATTCGTAGTAATATTTAAGAAAAACAAATCAGGAAAACTCAAATTTTACTCTTGCAGTGATAGCAGTGAAATTTCAAAAAACGTCACCACATTATGAGCCTAAAAAAAGGAGGCTCTCAACTTTCTGAGTGTTGTTGTAATCCGTACTCTAAACACTTTAGAAATTTAATGTATTGCAAGTTCTAACAATTATGGGAAGGAAGATACTTTGAGGAGAACTTTCTGATGCTATGGTTTTGGTTTTGTTTTATTTGTTAATATAGGGTCAGAGCCAATTCGCAGAGCAGGAAAAAGTGGCACTTCAACACCCACTACCCCTGGATCAACTGCCATCACTCCTGGCACCCCACCAAGCTATTCTTCACGTACACCAGGCACTCCTGGAACCCCTAGCTATCCCAGAACCCCTCACACACCAGGAACCCCTAAATCTGCCATCTTGGTGCCCAGTGAGAAGAAGGTCGCCATCATACGTACTCCTCCAAAATCTCCCGCCACTCCCAAGCAGCTCCGGCTTATTAACCAACCACTGCCAGACCTGAAGAATGTCAAATCCAAAATCGGATCAACAGACAACATCAAATACCAGCCTAAAGGGGGGCAGGTAAGAATCATTTAAATAAGTATGTGCTGCCAGGTGTGAAATCCCACTAATTATTATGATGCCTTCCTCATATTATAAGCTAACAGTTCTTCCAATAATAGGGAAATAGAGCTGTTAAAGAGTTACTGGTTACAATTCATCGCCAAGAGTTCGGAATGTGTCTGAGAAACCTAGCTTATAAAATATAATGAAAATCATATGCCAAGTCCATTTCTTCTGGTTATTATTAGATAAAAATTGATCTGACCATATAGGAGAATCTTTCATTTTATTGCCTAACAGACCTTTTCTGAATGTATCTCTATTGCTTTGTGGATTTTAACTTTCAAGAGATTAAAATGACATTTATGGTATAAATCTGATCATTCTATTTTAGATCCTGACTGTGAGTTCATCTGACTCTATTTTAGTGATTCGAGTTTCATCTCCTTCTTTCTTCCTCAAGAATTTCCGATTACATCTAATACAGTCTCTCCATGTTCACTCCAAAATCTCAGCATGGTTTACCAAGTTTCTTCTCTGGCTGCTATTACCTAAACATTGCAAAGGGAAGACATTCATGTCGATAATAAACAGACAGTTCTATACAGTTCCGATGACCAAAATGTTGTATCAGAACCCTATTTAAGATCTATTGTATTGAATAGAGTTATTAGTAAAGCTATACCTATTAACTCTTAACTGCACCTCCAAAGCAAACATTCATATCTTTCCTAAACATGGAGCCTTGAGTTCTGAACCTTGCTTGTACACTGTGCGTTTGGACAAAACAATTAGCCCGGAAGGAGATAATACAAATGTCATTTACTATTTCCTTTGCAATATTGATTTACCCATGGGATAGTTCGACTTTTCTTGTCATTGAAGAGATAAAACACCCATCCTTGAGAGAATAGAGAAAGTAATAATTTTTTTTGTACATGAACAAACTTGTAATGCCCTTTCACCATCCCAAGAATGCCTTTCCTTTCAACCTCAATATTATTTTCTGCCGTTCTTTCTTTTGTCTCTTATTTTCTGCCACTGATTTTTGGTATCTCTTCTTCATGCAGAGAGAATTTATTTTTAGGGCAGGCTTAGAAGAAAGAGCTAACCAAAATGTGAAGCTATCAAGGACACCTACTCACTATTGGAACAAAAATTTAGTGTTACTCCTTCCTTTAGCAACAGAATTATTTGCTGTTTCATGATTCTGTTCAGGAAAGCCCCAAAAGTTAAGAAAAATCAACCAAAGTTAGGTCCTTAATATGTCTTTTTCAGAACAACTATAACATTCTATATAATACTATAGTCATAGAAGGATGCTCTGTCGTAGAAAGATGTCATTAAAAATATGAGCTACAAAAACTCTTTTTAAGTAAAAAACAAATTCTATCAAATTTAAACTTATAATTCTAAAAATCTCTTAGTATTCTTATATTTATCTGAGTTTTTCACATCCAAGAGAAAGAAATATTTTGGGCTTTTTGGAAATATCCAAATTTCATATTATTTTTATATTTTATACATAATTTAAAAGAGTAAGTTGAATAAAATCAATTTAGTACCAATTTAAAGTTTGTCATTTTAGTTTTGGGTGAGGCCCCCCTTAATATAGAGTAATATTGTGTATATTTAAAATCAATTCTCTTCATAAATATCCCCATATTCTAGTATTCTCCTAAATTAAATGTGGGGTTTACTTCTTATATTCTGGAAAATATTGGTACTGAAAAAGAATCTGTTTCTTTTTAGAACCACAAGGAGATAGATTATTTTCAAGATATTGCATTGAAACTAAAAAAAAAAAAAAAAAAAAAAAAAAAATTGGAATAATTATTGATATAGTTTGACATGGAAATTTTATAATGGGATTTTATTGAAAGTGCTCTTCAAGGTAGAGACAAAAAGAGTGGTTTTAGCCTCAACTTTTCTAGAATCACTGAGGTTAAACCAATCCGAAAAATATGAAAACATTTATTTTCGTCTTCTGCTTCTTTATCATATCCGGTTGTGAATATTTTTGTCTAATTTTAATTGACTTCTACTATACTTGGTACTTGGTAATTTATAAAATTGATATAACGATGTCTTATTCTCTTGACTGAACTAAACTTGCCCTAGAGATTATGGTAATTAAGGACAAATAAAGACATATGACAAAAATTACAGAAAGAACAAAAATAGCCTCAAAATCACAGTGTCATTTGAAGAAACTCTCTTGTTTAATAAAGGAGTTGTTAACCTGCTGCAAAATTATCCTATCTCAGCTTCAGATAACTTTGGAAAAAATTCATAACAGTGAAGTTATGAAGTGACATTTGTTGGAAAAGCAAGAGGTTCTCCTCACCAAGATAAGAAACAGATGGAGGAAGATATTTGCCTTCTGTTTTGTCATAGATGACATCAATGCATTTAAATTGGAGGAGGAAGTGAATTGGGAAATTGAGATGCACTGCAGTTGAACTGTCATTGTAGGAAAAATATATCACTCAACACTTTAACACTATCCCCTTAAAAGCCTCCTTTTAGTGTATGATCTTCTCAAGTACAGAGAGTGAGGACAGGTTCTTTTTCTGTACATGTTAAACTGGAGGTTTTGATTGGATCATCATAGTTTCCACTTTATAGAATGACTAGGGAAAACTTTTATGCTAAAACTTCTTAGAAATTATCAAGCTGATGTGTTTAACACATCAGATAACCTTTGTTATCTGATTGAGAATTCATAAATGTACTCTGTTGGGCAAATTAAAGCCACTTGTATGTTGTTCTCGATTGTAAATTAATTATCCTAGGATATTTGAACGGACAGTAGCCAACTCAGAACCACTGAAAAGGACAGGACAATAGTGATACTTTCTATAGAAGCCAGATTTTGCAATACAGATATGTGGTCTGTAGGTATTGAGAAAAAATAGTCACACAATTCTTATTAATAAAAATGGGAGTAAACTTGTAGATGTAACTTTAATTCTTCTGCATAGGCTCTATTACCATAAAATTTAGAATGGTTAGATTGTATGTAAATGATTTAATTTTAAAAGCTTTATTATTGTTTTAAAGTTTGTGGAATCACTAAGAATTGGAAGAAAAAATGTACAATAAAAGATATATGTGTTTTGGGAATTCAACAACTTTCCAAGTTAGGAAGCTTTATTATTTGCTCCAATTGGGACATTTATTGCTCTTCCATATGTGTAGGTTTTATGCTTCTAGCTGTTATCTCTCTTATTAAAAGTCCCATTTTGTATAGGCAAGGAGGCTTAGCTGAGTGACTTAGTTCAGCTTAGCAAATCAGTGCCTAATGGCATAGATAAACTAGCTGAAAATAAGAGGAGCATGACAGAAAGCAATAAAGTTAATCTGTTCAGCTAAAACAAATACATTCTATTGGAAAGAATTCACTGTAGATAGTGAGCTTGGCTAATTTATCTCAAGGCAAAAGGTAAGACTATCTTATTAAGTGTATTAATTTGAAACCATCTAAATGTAGTTAGCTCCCTAATCTAACATTAAGTCTAAATCTAAAATTTAGAATAGTTTTAGTTTTTTAAGAACACAATTACTTGATTAAACAAAGATAGGAAAATAAATAATTTCTCTAAATGCATGGCATAAAGACATTTAGCCACCAACTCAATGAATGGTACTTGGTACTTTTTCTGTGTATGTCTTATAGGCACATTAACTTATGGACTATGTCTACATGTTTTGACAGGTTTCTTGTTTTTTCTCCATCAGCCTTATGAAGATCAGCATAGAAAGCACAATTTTTGTACCCTGGTAACAGTTGAAAGTTACTAATGAAGTAGTTTCACAGAAGTTGTTTTCATTTACAGCTTGTTGGATAGGGTGGTTAGGTAGATCATGATCTCTACAAGGCCATTTCTATGGATTTGATGGATTACCTTGTAAATTATGTATTTCAGCTTCACTCATGGAGCAGTCAGTCATTTTCAGGTCAGCTGGGTTAAAGATAATAGTATCTTAAAGTCACTCCTTTTTAAGAAAACAATAGTACTCATTTATGTAACAGATCTTGTAGAATTTGTCAGCCTATTATTTCTCAGTCAATGTTACCCTAGCATCTTTTTAAAAAATTTATTTAGATAAATTCATTATAATAGAACCTATGAAGTATACCCTTATAATCTAGAAATAAAGCAGTCTAATTTCTGTCTCTCAGTTCTATATGGATATATCAGATAAAGGAACATTTGATGTCAGAAATATTCACCTTATATTTGAACTTTCATATATTCACAGAATAATAAACAGAAGTCCTGACATTACCTACATCTTGCACATAGGGCTTCTAATATCACCCTTTAATGCCTGAGCTTTAAAGTCAGATTCTATCATTTTTATTTAGTGAATAATCATTTGTCTACAAAGTACGCAATTTTATATACCTTAGTCTTTGTTTGCTTTAACTTTTGTTACACAACATGAATATGGTAATTTTATTTAACATTCTCTTCCACACCAAGATTTTCTTGCCTTGGATTGAAATTTGAATCTTCTGAACTTTCATTAATATTTATATGAAATAATTTAATGCTTATAATGTATTACATGAATACGCTATTAAAAAGTCAAGATCATTAAATTTGGAAAGTTGTGTTGCATTTTTTATCATATTTTTGTATTAGCCTACAACTGATAGATTATTTTTTTAATAATTTTTAAAATTGAGGTTTTAAAACAAAGGTTAGCTAACTTTTGATTTCCTCTAGATAATATCAAGCATCAATAATGAAATATCAATTCTAAAATCAACTTTGGCATCTTTAAAATAACATGGTGAGCTGATTTCCAGTTCCTAAATAATTCTAGAAACTCAAATTAGTATATTCATTTACTCAATCACTTATTCAATAGGTATTTATTGAGTACCTATTGTATCATGCTATTGTCTAGGTACTGAGAACATAATTGAACAAAACGGACAATTTCTGAAATTCTTACCTTCATGAAATTTATTTGTAAACGATCCTAGAGATCTTTGGCATGAAGTATTTTGTAATTTTTCTAAGACATAAATGTGAGTCACGTGGACTAGGTGGGTACTCGAATACAAGTTGTCAAGCTAGAGGGTAAACTACACAAGGCATCAAGCATCCACTGCCCAAAGTGGTTTTGTTTTTGTCCACTCAACTACCAAGCAATCTGGCGAATATCATATTTTGCCTCATTTTAGAGAAAAGCAAGATACTATGACACTATTGCAAGTATGAAAATATGTAAAGAATGTGCCATTAATGCATATCAAAGGTCTACTTTACATTGTAGATTGAGCATACACAGGCTGAGAAAATCTACCATCGAAATGGGCCAGCTATTTTTCTCACTAGAAAATCTATGACTCTCTATAAAATCTGGGGAAAAAAATCAACAGAACTTGGCCTTGATATTTTAGGATTTTAAGATTTAAATTATCCCTAAATAGTGCTGAGAATGTGTGTGACCCCTTTGGGTTTGAATAATTTGCTTTGGAAATCATAAACATTGTCAAAAATTTGTTTAAATGTTAGAGTCAGATTCATGCAACCAAATTTGGAATTTCTATTTTTGCAACAAGTGAATCAGATTTAACATTTGGCTTTTGACTACTTGATAATGAGTCATTTGATTGGTACTCTAATGGTCTCTAATTTAAAATTTGTAAATGAAATATGAGACCTTGTATATCCCCAAGATTTAGAAAAATGGCTTAAGGTGAATTCTATTTTATTGCCAAAATAATTAGATCTTCATGGAGAATAATAAAAAGTGTTGTTAGAAATAATAAATCAAAATTATTTCCTTTCTAAACATAATCTATCTATGTGGTTTTAGTTGTAATGGCCCTTATTGACTTAAAGGTATCTATCTGTATGTACAGTTTATTTGAAACTTTTAGAGTGTGGCTATACTTATTGTTAGATATAGATTCAGTGATATCCACCTTTTTTTCTGAAATTTTATTTTTATTATGCCCTAAAGAGTGGCACAAGCATCATGTCTTCTGAATTCAGATTTTGACAAGAGGCACTTCCCTTAGGCTGCCAACGAAAGTTGTCAGTGATATTTCCCTGTAAGGGGTAGCTATCTTGTCAGTGTTGGCAGGCATCGCAATTTAAGCTTTGTCTAGTTAAAAATAGCCAGAATTCGTGTCCTCTTGAACTTTTTACTCTTTTTTGCAAAGACCAAGAGATGTGATATTACTTGAGGGCACAGCTATATATCTAGGATAAAATTATTTAGCCTTTTTTTTTAATAAGAGGGTAAATTGTCCCCTAGAGTATTGAAAACATGATTTTTCTTTAGCTTTTAGGGGAGGGGAAGAAGAATAGTAGTATTAGATAAAGTAAAACCAAACAAACGAACAAAAAATAAACCTCTTTCCATCCTTATATTGCTTATCTGCCCCCCCAAGACATGCAGAATTCCAAAGACATATGAAATAAGTCATGAGTTACTACTTTGTACATTACATTCCACCATATCTGGATGTGCTGTTGTCTGGATTTGCTATTGTGTTCAAGATGAACCCTGGACTTACTGAAAATAGAAATAAAACACCTAACATGAAGTTGGATGAAAGCAAGGCATGAACTACTTCTGCATGACCTAGAACAAGTCAGCTAACTAATGGTCCTTGGTTTTATCCCCTCTTAAAGTATAAAGAATGCTTCCATACCCACCATCCGAGAGTAATGGCTTTTTATGAGCAGTTGTCAGAGAGAAGCCTTCCAGAAGACCACTGAGCAAAACCTGCAAGAGGAATAGTCAAGCTCTTTCAGCAGAGGTGGCCCAGAGCCTCCTTGTCAACCTTCTTAGAAAACCAGTGGTTCTTCCTCTGAATGAATGAGTATCCTCACCTATAGCATTGACTAGACCAATTATGAGCCTCACCTATGGTATATGGGCCAATAATACAGTTAAGTCAAGTGTACTAAGTAATTTACAATTGTGATGACTGACTGCCAAGATTAAGGGGGTGGGAGAATAAGGCATTGGCATATCCTTCAGGATCCTGGGTTGAACTATATACTATTAGACCTTCCATAGAGTAACCATGAGTCCCGATGTTGCCCGTAATATTGGAAGCCTTCTCCTCACCAGTGATCCAAGTTTTATTTTTCTATTCTTCCAATTGTTTTCAAATTATATCTGCCTACGCCTGGGCTCTCTAAGGTTCTCAAGCATTTGACCCTTGGGAGTCCAGGGTAATAGAGGCTCATATTTATAAGATAGATCTGCTCTTTAGTGTCAGCGTTAGTTTTTCCTCTTAAATGATTACGTAGGTGGGAGGGAGTTTGGAGACTCTTTGGCACTACCATTCTGCTTCCGTACACCAAGCACACTGAAAAAACACACAGTGAAGTTACCTCCAATTCCTTTTAGGTTAGGATTTTAAACAAGAAGATCGATTTTAGCAAGGTTCAGTCCAGATGTGGTTCCAAGGATAACATCAAACATTCTGCTGGGGGCGGAAATGTAAGTAGAAGCTTCTGTGAGAAAGCTGTCCTGATTGTGTGGAGCCTTCTGCACAGCCAGCAAACTGTCTCCTTTTCTGCCTCCTTGCCAACGCATACCCCTTTCTTGCTGCTGCTCCATGTGGTCCACTGGTCTGGGAGATTGTCAGCCTCACATTTCAGGTGATGGGCTTCCCATCCTTCCCTGTAAGATCATCAGCAAATTTCGTGCTTTCAGTTGAGGAAGTAAACCTTAATGGGGTGCACTCAGGGAGATGGAAAACCCACTTTATTTTCTGATTTTGTTTGCTAGCCTCCAGCTTCAAGGTATTTGCTCACGCTGCCTCTGTTCTCCTGCACAAGTAACCTGGGCACATACTTTTCCAGCTTCATTTAAATTACTCTTGAGGCAAAGACCGATATATTGAAAATACCCAAAGTCTATAATGTCGATCTTTTGTGCTTCATTATTCATGAAAGTTAGGATATCACTTGGAATGATACAAAACTGGCGAAGCAGAGTTCATCTGTAATTCAAAGTGAAAGGTTGCAAATCCCAGTATACACATCTTGATGGGATTTTTCCTGTCTCTTAAATTGAGTGGAAATAATATCCTATGAGAGGAAGGGAAAGATGAATCCATGTTTCTCAACTGTAGTTGAGAGTTGAAACAGGAAAATTCAAGCCAGATCCTGTCACCTAAACTTCAGGTTCTGGCCATCCATGACTCAAGTAATTTACAGGGTATCAAAACCAGAATTCTCACCTGTCTAATAACTCTTAGCTCCTTGTTCCTCAGCTGGGCAGAGATGGAGTCAAGCAGTGAAAGGAGAGACAAGCACTTGCCTTCTCCAGCAGTTGTCCCCTGATGCTTGAAGCAGTTCTACTGAGCTTAAAAATGTCACTGTCATGGGAAATGGATAGCAAGGTTTTCTGATCTCTTCCAAGGGTACTGGGCTAAGCCTCAGGGTCAGTATTTACATGGACAGAGTTGTCCTCCTTCCTGTCACCCTGACTGTAAGTACACACCACCTACCCTCTCACAGAAGCAATGTTGGTCCCAGTAAATACCTGAGGAGATCAGAGGATCAACCCAGTTGTCCTCTACTGCAGGTGCTGCTGGTCAAAACGCCTAAGCAGAAAAGGATAAGTTGAGTTAACTAACGATCTTAAAGTAAGTAGCGGGGCTTTCGACCTCCAAAGCAATAATCTCAAACTTTCCTCTGGAGAGAATCACTTCTTCAAATGTGCAGATTCCCTGGTCCTATTCCCAGTGTCCGATTCAGTAATTCCCTTGTACTTCTGATGCAAACAAACAATGAAGCACACTTGGTGAAGCACTGTTTTAAATACTGAGAGAGGTAATAAATAAAACATGAAAAGGAAAAAAAAAGGTTTGCTATCATTTTATAATTTGCTGTGCAAGAAATTTTCCATTTAGCCAAGATAGGACAACATTTTAGAAAAGGATTTTTACAGCCGTCTTCTTGTATCTTAAAGCAATGTTGATCACCTTGTATCTATAAGTACTGTTGGTCACTTTTACGTAAAAATCACTTTTTAAAGAATAATTTATCTCTTTACTTGGCTCTTTGCTTATGGAAAGGTTTAACATGCTGTGGCTTCATACTCTGAGTGACAGCTTGCCTTATTAATCCAGGTGTTTCTATCTCCTTGTGGCATGATCTGTTTTCCACTAATAAAATCTTCTATTCTAGCATTTTCCTTCACTTGGGTCCCTCTTTCCAACCAAACGTGGGAGGACATATGGGAGTTTATGTGTTCTCGTGTATGTATGTACTTCAGTTTGGGTTCCTGGATATGTTGTGTGTTGTGAGTTTGGATGTGTTTCTAGATTTTATGTGTGAGCTTGGGGGTTTATTCATGTCAAAACTATTTTAAGCATATTTTATGTGATTCGCACAGGTACAGATTGTTACCAAGAAGATAGACCTCAGCCATGTGACATCCAAATGTGGCTCTCTGAAGAACATCCGCCACAGGCCAGGTAAACAAATAGTTTTTGATAGCTTGAGAAATATTGAATTGGATTCAAGAAATTGACAAGCAAAATTTTTATTGCGAGAAATACCTAATTGGAAGGATGTTTCAAAATCCCGATACTTAATCCTTTTATTAGTAGAAACTTAAGTTAGAAATTTAGACCTCTTCATTTGGACAAGTAATCTCAATTACCATAAATAGACCATTTATTATAGGACAAATTAAAAATTTAAAAATATATAAGATGCATTTATCTCTGTGTATTCAACATTCATAGTGGAGCTTTTTTGAAATATATAGTCCATAAAATACATTGGGCCATATATTTGTACATAATTACATGGGATAAAAGCAGCATTTCTAAAGATTTTTCACAAAATTGTTTTTTTTCTACATTATGTAAAATAAGGATTGTGTTTAAGCAAAGCTGAAAAAATTTATCTGCTGAATTTCTCAGATCCTAGGTCAATAAACATTGTGAATTATCAGCAGAATGCAATGCTTCCCTAACTTATTTGACCATGGACCTCTTGTTTTTCTAGAATATCTTATAGGGCCAGCACTCTAAAGTAAAATCTATATTTATGCTTTCTAGAGATTTTTCTCTCTTTAAAGTACGAATCTAACGTATTATCAGCCATTTTGTTTTCTGAGTAATCTATATTATATATTTTTGCTAAATCCTGCCTTCACGCATATGTAAATAATGGAAAAGTATGAAATTTGTAACTTTCTTGATTTTGTAATATTTTGATACAACTTATATGTACTGTTGAATTATAAAAGGACAAGAGAAAGCAATTGATTTTAATCATCTATGCTTGGCATCTTAATTAAACAAGGTAATAGACTATTTCCATTTATCGTTGTCTCAAATGTTATCAGAAACAAGATATAAGAATGAATCCAGTAAGATTTCTGATCATGAGAAGATTATTAAGAAGGATCTATTAGTTGAAAAGCAAAGGTAGATAAGATACATGTCAAAATGGTTACATGTATTGGAAACAGGTCTAGAAATCAGGCTTCACTTGACAAAGGGTATTCATAAAGCAAATTCACTTGGGATCTTAATGCACAGAAAAATCTTATGTAGATAAAGAAAGTGTAAGATTTACTGGTCATAAAAGACTATTGTCATGGACTCCCACTTGTTTCTAACTCTAGCTCCTACTTCGATAATAACTCAATTCGATGACTAAATTCATAAAGAAGTATTAGCATAATGATCCTTAACTAACAATAGCAAGCTTTTCACAAAGTTACTTTGGAATGCAGACTATCTAAGGAGAATGTAAAGGAAACAATTCAACACCTGGAGGCACGGATTGAAATATCTAGTCTTACTGACTTCACTTCAGGACAGATGAAGCTTGATAAAGATTATATATAGTCTTTCATAATTACTGCTCCTGGTGGGTGTCAGAATTCTTCAGAATCAAAGACATAGATTTCTGAATTCAAATGGACTTCTCTACCAGTTGCATAAAAATTACTAGTCGGACTTCAACAAAAATAGACTTCTCAAGCTTTCTTTTCTGAATATATTTTGGGCTGATATTACATTATTTTCTCCCTCAAAATACAGTTCAACAAAAATTTTAACAAGATTATATTGACACAACATAGAATCATAAAAGAAAGCTTGAAAAGGCAATTTTTATCAGAGACTACCAAAAAATAGAAAAGTAAGATCCCAAGAAAGTTGATCTCATCTAATTGAAACCTCAATATCCCCCAGCCTCTAACCAAGATTAGAATGTTTTATGAATCACACTAATCCCATCACAATCAACAAGTGAGACCTACATGGCCAGATAAAAATTCCTGCAATAATGCATATTTTGAGGGAAGGACGACTACATTTTTCCTGTAAACATGAGTTAAATAACATCGTGCACATTCTAAGCCTCTAGGAGAAGAACGAATGATGTACTTTCAATTTGTAATTCAATAACACCATTAAGAGGTTCCTGGCCAAGTAATTGGGTGCTAATATAAATATCTAGGTGTTGCATAAGAAAAATATCATAAGGCCTCTGTTAAGCCTTAACAGACCTTTCCCTTTGATACAGAAATAAATAAGCATCAGGAGTCCAAAATTTAAAAATATAATAAATAGTCCATGTTTTCTTGGGTATTTTTCCCAAATCAAAATCCCAAGAGAGATGCAATAATAGTAGAGGATCATGTCACCACTAGCCTTCTAAAAAAAATACATACAACCAAAACCAACTTGCTAATGAAAGTAAAAACAAATCTCTTAGGTGGAGACGGGTAAAGGTGTCTAATCCAGCTTCTTTCCAGGTCAAAGACATCAGCAGACACTCAGAAGTGCTCAAGGATAAAATAAAGGACAATAAATACCTACCCAATGTAGAACTCCTTACATTTGCAAGCTTGAGAAAGGCAGAAAGACATTCAGAGATTGGGAGCCAACACTGAACGGTGGCACGTAGCACTGTTATCTATCAGCAAATCCTCAAGTTTTAGACTAATGAGCAATTAAGGAAATGGCATTGTCAAAACTCTCTTAATATTATCATGTGAAAGTCAATGTCAGATAGATTTTATGACATCTGTACAAGAACTGGATCTCCTAAGATTCTATTCCTTTTGCTCCACCTACTAATTAAAATGAGAAGCTCTTAAAACTTACTAGTTATAGAAAGTTTAACTCCTGATCTGGTTTTATCAGTCAAGCTATCAATGTTGAAAATTTACAAGTGAATATATTAGCCATATATGTACACCATTTCTAATCTAATAGTTCTTTGGACAAGTGACCTATTACCATGAAGAAGAATAAAAAACTTCATCTCAGTAAAATTTGCTGCCTTTGGAATAAGAGACTAAATATTATAAGTTTTAGAAAAGATGCAACAATATATTTTCATTGTGTTATTTTTAGAGTATTTATTATACAGATAAGAAGAACCCCTCTGATATCTTAGGCAAGGCATGGGTAGAGGAGAAAAGTATTAATATGTAAAGTAATTCATATAATGGTAAAAAAAAAAAAAAGGATGTCATTATCTTGCATGATATGGGGAGAATGGTATGGACTAGAAATTCTAAAAAATTTCTTTCACATCCATAGTCAAAGGTATAGTAGAGTTAATTAAGCTTGTGGTTTGCAATGGTCTATCTACTGTAATCATTTTTGAGAAATATAAGTTTTAATTTTAGCAAGGCATTTAAAAGCCTTTCTCCTCTCATAGGTGGTGGGCGTGTGAAAATCGAGAGTGTAAAACTGGATTTCAAAGAAAAGGCCCAAGCTAAAGTCGGTTCACTTGACAATGCTCACCACGTACCTGGAGGTGGTAATGTCAAGGTAAGAAACAAGGTCAGGAGCTGATCGTATCTTTTTTTTTTTTTTTTTGATCCTTCTGAAATACTCTTTATCAAAACAAGTTCCAGACTGAAGATCTAGACATACAGGAAGTAGGGAGACAGAGCTGAGTAGACGTGAGGTTAACATCAGCTCTGGGATATAAAGATCTAGGGGCCACTTAAGATGGTTGAGTTAACAAAGACTGATGCTTGTCTTGAACAGATTGACAGCCAAAAGTTGAACTTCAGAGAGCATGCTAAGGCCCGTGTGGACCACGGGGCTGAGATCATCACACAGTCTCCAGGCAGATCCAGCGTGGCATCCCCCCGACGACTCAGCAACGTGTCCTCTTCTGGAAGCATCAACTTACTCGAATCCCCTCAGCTTGCCACTTTGGCCGAGGATGTCACTGCTGCACTCGCTAAGCAGGGCTTGTGAATATTTCTCATTTAGCTTTGAAGTAATAATATTTAGGCATGAGCTCTTGGCAGGAGTGGGCTCTGAGCAGGTGTTATGTTTATTCTTTACAAACCATAAAATAAATACTCTCATTCCCAAACTCTAGTAATTGTTACAATTTTATAAAAAAAAAAAATGAATAGTATATGCAGAAATTGACTCGATTTCCATTTGCAACAGGAAGACACTGGCTTTACATGAGTACAATTGGACAATTTTTTGCTCTGCTCTGTTTTGCATGGAGTATTATCATTTTAAAAATTGCATTTTTACCTTTCATGTGCCTGAAGGCTATCCACTACATTCTGAAAGGCCTTGTTAAAATCCAAGCTGCTCATTTCACTATTCTGTTGCTGGGTGAAAAGATAAAACTGCCCATTTTAACTTATTACAGGTTAAATTAAATCGAGGAGTCTGATTGCAGGAAGGGAAGAGCATGTAAGAAATAAGTGTTTTTTTAAGTGTTATTTTGTATAAATGGGAAGAAAGATTCGATTAAGTTATTAACATTTGGGACCTGGATAATTATATCAGAGTATAAGTCAATTCAATAAATTATTTAGCTAATTAAAAAATAGTTACGAAGAATTTGAGCTGTATTTGAGGAAGTGGTATAAAAGTGCTCTTTTAGGAATGAAGCACTTTGATTAGGATGGACTCGTGTCTGATTAGAATGTCAGTTGATCAGCTAGATTTGTGTCCACACTACCAGTCTCACATCCCCTTTCCATCTGTTTGATACAGTATTATAGATATAAATATATATATATTTCTCTGTGGCCATTTGTGATATTTCCTCATATACTTGAATATTATACTTCCTTATTCACAGTATCTGTGTCTCCTGCACCCTTTGGTGTTGCAATTTTAGGTATGTGAAAGTAGATGTTAGCAGGGTTCTTTCCCTATTTTAAAAAAAAATACATTAAAAAAGACAAAAAGTTTTAGCATGAAGTTGCTTTCTGTAACAACTCAAAGCTGTAACCCTGTTTTAGTGCCAGATACAAGTCTCTCCCGTGATGCTAGAAAATTTAATTTTCTTTGCTTTCACCAACATGGAGTTTGTGGGGGTGGGTCCAGTTATACATAAAAGGGTTTACAGACTGTTGGTTTAAGATTATGGCTTATCTTATTTTGAATCACTGAATAGTTTGGGTTTTATTTCTGTGATCATTCATGAAAGACATTAAGATTTCTTTTTTTTTTTTTCCATTTGCTAAAGTTGAAACTAACAGTGTGAGTTTGGGACACGTTATCCCATTCTTTCAAATAGTACCTGCTTATTAAATTATCTGATGGGAGGTATTTGGCTTTCTTACCCAAAGATTCCTTGAGTAGAAAGGAAAAAAAAAAAAACAACTGTTTTTTGAGAAGCTACAGCTACAAAACATTTGAGATGTAGATATCTAAATCAATTTTTCCAAGACTCCAACATTGCACTCTGTAAAGAGGAATACTGTATGATTTAGTATTACTTATCAGTAGATAATACTGTTCTGACTTTATATACAGTCCAGAAATCACAAATCAATTTCTCTCACAAATCATTCATCTTAGACTTATGAATAAGCAATGAATTAGTCAATGGACTGAATAAAGCAGTGAGTTACTGGCTGAATGGATGTATTTTAGTATTTTATCTATACTTTTTCTTGCTCAGGGCTGGTGGGTTGGATCTGAACAATTACAGACAAATGATCTGGTAGGTGTTTGATTCCTTTGAGTCAGGTCAATTCCTAAATATAAAGGAAGAAATGAGCAATAATGAGACAAAAAGGAAGTATCGTTGCATCTAAGAAAGAAGACAAGGGATGCAAAGACAAAGAGACACAGGTGCCATTTTGTGACTCAATGGGTATTACAACCAATGTGACTTCCACAAAAGAAACTCTAGGAGCAACTGTGCACCATTCATTCTCAGCTAAGGTTTTACATAGGCAAACACATCAAACTATTTATAAATCAGTTATTTTATACAACAGTCAAAAAGTTAGAAACTGCCGAGTAGGACTATTGATGTATCTATTTTCTGCATAATAATTGCTGTGAGGTTTGATTTGACCAATCGGGGCATTTTATATTCATCAGTTTCCCTTGAAATGCACCAGAAAATAGGAGAAGAAAGAATAGTTGTGTGGAGACTTATGGTATTTTCTCACATGTTTGATAGTGATAAACAGTGGTTAAAGTTCTCTAGAAAAAAGTTAACGCTGGTTAGAATAGTTTTAACAAGTGAAACAAGAATTTTTTTCAACTTAGTTTAAGTTTTTTATGAAAGTTAAGAATACATAAACATGCTCTATATTAAAATTCAGTTTCTTACAAATACAAATAAAAAAATAAAGATTATATGAAGCACTAAGGTATTAGATTTGGCGTTAAAACAAATATTTATTTCAAATCTCAGCAGAATTATAATGAACAAATGTTCTTCCTTTGTGTGGAAATGTGATTCTTTATAAAGTTAACAAAAAGAAACTAATAATAATTTGTACCAGTAAAAGAGAGAAACATACAGGATAAATGTCTTGTTATGGGAGTGTGGTGGAACCCATCTTGCCTTCATTCACAAGATTAACAACACAAATTAAGCTTTTTGAACACCACACTTGTGGGGACATCCATACGCTGATCTAGAAATTAAAGCTTCATAGTTCCAATTCTAGATCTATTAATGCCAGTTTCTCTCTGGCTTTAGCCTTTGAGAATCTGTTTAAGGATACATAAGTAATCCAGAGCTGTGAAGAGTTAAAAGGCCAACTTCTCCAATGGACTCACTCTCTCTGGGTCACCTGCAACCAAGAATTGGATACCTTACAACGATGCAGGAAAGATCCGAGTTTATGATGAGTTTCAAAGGCCATGTTCATTTAGGAACCAACTCTCTCTGGATTCTCCTGCGGAGTTTCAGCAGGACGATGGGCTCAAATTCCACCCACAAGCAAGACACCTGTGTAACACCAACTAGGTATGGCTAAAGAAGGTTAAAGAGAGAACTCTGTTAAATGGAAGAATGTACTAATGGTAGCTAGCCTTCTTCACACAATCATATAGTAATACAGTAGGAAATGGGATCGTCGACCAAAATACAACATGTCAGTATTATTAAAGAAATAATCTCAGTGTGGTTGATTCTGACCATAGCTGCAATTACAGTTTTTCTCATATTTTTTATGCCACAAAAAGGAGGAAGAATAAACTATTCATGGTCTTAAAAAAAAAAAAAAAAAAAGGTAGATTTATGGCTTGGGAAGGCAAATTCTAGGCCTTCAAAAATTGATGTGCTAAATTCAGCATTGATGTTTGTTTTTTTTTATGCCTAGGATTTTAGCCTCATTGTGTAGGTTGAGGTCAAGTCCCTCTGCAGGAAAAAGCTTATTTTTAAACTCAGAAATGTCAATCATGAAAATCTACTTCAACTTTAGCAAAAAGAAAAAAAAATCAACAAAAAGTATACTCTGTATGCTGGAATTCCATGGTTCCAACACTCCGCTACAAATCTGTGAGGGGTTTCTTTCTTCTGATAATTCTAGAGCCTGTTATCATAGAAAGGCATTTCTTCAATGGCTGGTTGTAGTTAGTTCATGTTTTTCAATCAAAATTTGCAAATGTATTTGTTGCTGTATAGTGATTGTTTTGCAAAATAAAATTGCTTGTCATCTAACTGATAGCTTCAGATTGTTATTTCTTTTCTGGGAAAAAAATTATCCCTCGTTCATATGGAAATGTAAATATATGTATATACTGCGGTATGTATTTGTGTGTGTGTGCATTATATATATGTTGTTCAATCCAACCAAAGAAAAATTGTAAAAAGAAGGCTACTACAGTTATCTGCTGAATTCTTACTTGTGTCAGGCCCTGTAACTATTGTATTAGGACACTATGTGTTGCAAGTGACAGAAACTTAAATCGAATTGGCTAAGCATAAAGGCAAATTTACTGACTCAAATAACCAACTAGGCAGGAATATTTGCCTTGGGCACGGATGGATCTGGGCTCTCAAAAGATATCATCAGGACTTCCTTAGGCAGGCAACCCTTTCATTATGGTCATTGGAAGCTCCAGATTTCACAACCTACAAAGAAAGCCTCTTTCTCAGTACCACTAGCCAAACGCCAAGGTCTGAAAATCTTTGAATTACTTGTGTCACCTGCTCAGTTGTGCTGATTGGCCAAGCTTGGGTCTGTATCTAACTTTATCACAGGTGGTTGGGATAGGAGACTGAAGGGAGCAGTGACCTCATCTGAACTACATGAACTAATAGTGGAGAGGAAATGTTCTTTCCAAAGTAAAGTCAGGCTGCTACTGCCAGAAGAGAGAGGAATTAGGCTGTGTAGGTCATAAGAACAGACATCCTCTACATCCATACACCCTATTCTCTATCTTTATTCATCCTTTAGCTCCTTGCTACTCAAATTGTGCTCAGGCTTCACCTAGTTGCTTCTTAGAGATGCAAATTTTCAGGCCCCACCCAGACCAATTTACAACATTCCCCTAGGCAATATATCTACACATTAAAGTTTGAGAAGCACTCAGCTCATCGGATCCTTACTAATGCGTTAAGGAGAAAGAACTCTTTTTGCAGTCTACTAACGCAGGTAAGAATTATTCCCAAGGCTCCTTAACTGTTGTAAATAATGCTGCAATAAACATAGGGGTACAAATATCTTTAAGAAATAGTGTTTTCAGATTTTTCACGTAGATACTCAGAAGTGGGATTGCTGGGTCATATGGTAGCTCTATTCTTAATATTTGGGCGGCGGGGTTGTGGGGGGCGTGAGGACTGTTGTCCTCAGTGGCTGCATAAATTTATATTCGCACCAGCAGTGTGTGATGGTTCCCTTTCTTCACATCCTTTCTGGCACTTATTGTCTTATAGATAAACACCATCCCAATGCAAGTGAGGTGGTATCTCATTGTGATTTTGATCTGCATTTCCCTTGTAGCTAGTAGTGTTGAGCATTGATATATATATAATCTGTTAATCATCTGTATATCTGCTTTGGAAAAGTGTCTATTCAGGTTCTCTGCCCGTTTTTCAATTGGATTGTTTGGTTTTGTTGTTGTTGAGCTATATAACTTTATGTATTTTGTACATTAGCCCCTTATCAGAGGTATCTTTTTGAAATAACTTCTCCCATTCATTTGACTGCCTTTTTGGTTTTTTGTTTGTTTGTTTTTGTTTTTGTTTTTGTTTTTTTTTCCTGTGCAGAAACTTTTTGGTTTGATGTAGTGCCATTCCTTTTTGCTTTTATTTCCCTTGCCTTTGGGGTAAAGTACACAAAGACCTCTCTGAGACCAAGGTCCATAAGTTTAGTGCCTGTGGTTTCTTTTATGCAGCTTCAGGTTTTATATGCAAGTCCATTTTGAGTTAATTTTTGTATATGGTATCAGATTGCAGTGTGTGTGTGTGTGCGCGCATGTGTGTGTGTGTGTATGACTACTTGAGACAACATCACCAACTCTGATGTCAAAGAGTTTGGTTACCAAATAGTAGAAACTTGTGACTAACGAAAAAATTTTGGAAGTGTTCCAGACCTCAAATCATTCTAATGTTACTGAAACCTACTACTTTTACCAACGGTGTCATCACCTTCTATTCAGTCTTCCTTTGCTAATAAAGCAGATTTGGTACAATCTAGCCAAAATCATGAGAGTTTCTCTTTAATGATGTTTTTTAAATTAGCATCCATTTTGTCCTTCCAGGAAGTCTTTAAAACCACAAGGGATTGAGATATTTATTTGGTGAGGTGAGTCACAATGAAAGTCTTATTTCCTTTTTATTATTCAACAAGGCAAAGAATTTATTTGCCTTGAGAAGGGACAAGTAACTCAGATATAATGTAGATGACAAAATAACTATATAGCTTATAGAGGGGGAAAATGTTCCTCTTCTTTTCTATGATGTGACACTATGTAGAACTATGTGCCCAAGTAAAACTATGACCCAAGTAATTTGAAGCTAGAATGTCAAAAGTACATAGCCCAGCAACCTAGAATTGTTCCAAAATACTGTCCTTCACTAGGTTTTCCTGGGTATGTTGAAGAAGCATCATGGACACACTCCTAAAAGCCCTCTTTTAGCTTTCATGCCTTTTTGTCACAAATACACCATAGCTTTTCTCACTTCTAGTCCTTCAAATTCCATTAAAATCTCCTGCCCCATGCCTGGTTGAGGTAATAAACCGTGGCCTCCAGATGTTCTTCACTAGCTTGCAAAGCGTTTTCAAACTGAAGAAACTTCACGTACATACACCCACAAAAATATACTCACATGCTCATTCGCGCTCATGCTCGCTCGCTCACTCGCTCTCTCTCCTCTTCACACATGCCGGATTTGGACCTTTGAAAAGTTAAAAAAATTGGCAACACCAAACCTTCATTTTCTCATGATTACAATCAGCTGGAGCTCGTCCATGGATACCTATGAGATGGGCCCGTTCCCTCCCCTTGGCTACAATGCCGACCGGAGCCTGTTGTTATTCCCAGGCCACTTCATTCACTCTCACTCATTTTTAGACTCTATTGATGTAGAAGTTATCACCTCTGGCCTAAACCCGCTTGTCTTTTTCTCCTTCTTTATTTCTTTCTCGTTCTGTTAAACAAAAGCCCAAAAGAGCAAGTCTCTAATTCTAGAGTTGGGGATGGAGAGGTCAGGTTAGGTAGGTCAGATCAGAATCCTCAGGAAGACCAGGAGTCTAGGAAACCAATATTTACTAGATTTTTTTTACCCTTTCTCAATGAAGAAGGAAAAAAAAAAAAACCCTTTAAGTAGTATTTATATCTGACCATAGCAGCTGGTAACTTTCATGTCCATGATAAACACATTTAAGATTCTACTCTCCCCTATCTCATTAAAGTAGAGAAAAAGGAAAAGTATAGTGGAGTTTATTTCCTCATTTCCCTATCCAATGAGAAAAATCTCATAGATAAGTGAGAAATGATAAAAACTATCAACTTATTCAGTAGGCCTGAACTTATAGGATACTTGCTATTACTTTCGGAAGTAAAGAAAGGCACAGTGGAAAGATATTCTAACCTAGTCAAGAAAGCCACATGTTCTTAATCCCAGGGCTGATATTCAGCCCATATGTATCTTATTCAGCTGAATAAGTTATTACAATATTGAAAGACTTGCTGCCCAAACCTTCTTCTTACCAATGCCCACCTTCGGCCATCCAGGCCTATGCCCCAGACTCCACAGACCTCTAATTTGAGTACCTATAAGGTTAATACCTGGTATAGCAGAGAGCCACCAAGATACGGTTTAAGTGTGCCCAAAAGTTCTGCCTTCCAGGCATCACCACTATGACCCCCTCAGGGACTCTGGAGGACTGGTCTGTGCCTTGCCAGCCCTTAGAGAAAGCCCACATGGTCTATGCTGCCACAGCTCTCACTTGCTGTCAGCGCCAAGCTGATTGAGAAGGGAAAGTTTCGATGGTGAGATGCCCAGTTGGAAGAATGCACAAGAGGCCGACATGAGAATAAAATGGCAGGCACTAACTTTATTGTAGGGAGTGCAGTTCTTTTGGGAGAAGTGCAGCCTGTTGTGGGGAGTGGGCTCTGCTTCTGCTCTTCTCGTGCTCCCCGCTTTTGCTCCCCAGAGGACCATATGGCTCCACACATATCAGAGTACAATAGTGGCATTCAGCCACACATGCATGCTATAATAAGCTGATTTATGTTTATATATTGTAGGCACAGGCACCCTACTACACTAATGTAACATTCTAAATCCGGGGTCCTGTTCCTAGCATGAGCCTGGATCCTAGCCAGATCTGGGACCAGCCAGGCCTGGGACCCACACTTGCCTATCCCTGTTCCTGCATTGCCCACTTACCATAAGTCAGAAGAAGACTGGAGTCCCATTGAGGTGACAGCATCTTGTTTGGCATCCTGGTAGCAAATATCTGACGCTCATCTTGACTGTGGTCATCTGCTTCCAGTCCTCATCTCTCTAGAACTTCTCTCATATGACTGCTTATAGGAACTGCAAGTCACCACAGGACTTTAATTCTTACCAGAGTATAGGGATGGGCAGTAGGCACCAAGGAAATAATGGAGGCTCCTGAGGCTAAGAGAAGGTTGCGAGCAATAGATAGAACTATGGCGAAATGTGGGGCTAACCCGGTGCCTAAGGTAAATCCTATTTTTGTCCCCGTTGAAATGCACCTCTGCCTAAAACTCACCAAAAGTCCAACTGTAGTGGGCATTAACAACATTAATTTTATACTTACTTAGTGATTATCTTTGCCAAGCATCCTTATAAACATACAATTCCCATGAGTACTATAATTATTAATGTCCCCATTTTACAGATGAAGAAACTGAGGCATAGAGAAGTTGTTTAAAACAATGGGCAGAATCAGAATTTAAACCCAAGCAGCCCAAGATTTGACCAAAGACTAAAAAATGTTTACATATTTGCTATTAATTCAGCAAATGATGAAAGAAGATTATCAGTCATAAACTATACCATTTATGTAAAGAGATTCTTTTATTGTAACACGTCATCCAATGACCATTAAATAGGAAGTTATCGAAACAATTTTATGCTTTTCCCTATATGAAGCTCATACAAAAACATTATTTAGTATGTGACATATATGCCAAGCAAAGATCAACAATTTCTAATAATCATCAATGTATTTGGAAATTATTAGGAAAACTAGATGAAGTATTTGAACTACAACATACATCACTTGACAAGTAATTTCAAATTCATATTGTTTAGAGAATAAAAGCAGTTTTTTCCAACATACAGTGTGCCAATTGTTACATATTTTAACATCGCTATTTTTTCCAGAACCATACAACTTTCTTAAAGGCTGTTTTTCCTTCTCTCTTATGACACCAATAACTGAATCAAATTTCTTGCTTTTATTACAGCATGGCATGTCACTTAGATTTTCCTTATGAAACAAGGATCTACAATTTATAGCATAAAATATTAGAATGCCAGATTAAGCCTTAGACATGGAGTGCCCACTTCAGATAGTCTTATTTGATTTCTAATATTAGAAAACCAAAATATGTTGATTTTTATTAGCATCAGAAAACTAAGACACAAATAGATACCAAGAAGAATTTCTCAGCTATGGTTCTGCTTCAACTGTAGAAAAAAATTTAAAAACACTTATTATACGAACACCAAAGTAACAATACTTTGTCTTTTCCTGTGTAACCAATGTGTGGAACAAGCATGACTCATATGAATTGTGATCAAAACATAAGTTTATTTTTGCCTTTCACGGTTCCTTTAAACATTATGGAAGAAATCTTCCCCTGCCTCAAGCTGAAGACTTGAGCAGACTCGTGACTTTTTAGTCACTCTCAGATAGTAAAATTCTTCTGGTTATAAAAAGAATCTCAGTTATTGAAAAAAGAGTCAATTCAGAAATTAAAATGTCCAGTCCATGGAACAGTCAAAACCTGGAACAGTCAAAAGCTGCTGGCATAAGATCTGTACTCTTCCCCAGTGTGGATTGCCCTTTGCTGTATGCCTGCATTGGGAGTGGGGTATAGCCTTTCTGTACTCTGTGGGCTCACTCTCTTCTTTCTGACAGATGCTGTTTTTGCTCCCTCTGGGTAGAAAACTTGGAGAGTAAGGATAAGTAAAGGAAGGTGATGTAAACATTTGTTTTTTCTTTCTCGGTGGGTATCCAGCTTCTTTTCTGCTGGCTTCTTTCCCATCCAGACTGCCTTACTGGACAGGACATAAGACAATTGCTCTTTCTTCATGTCTGTCCCCTGTATGGCCCTCTATTGGCTATTGTGTATTGCCTACCTACTGTAGGAGTAGAGCCAGCTTCCAACTTAGCAACACTCCTTGGACCCCACAACCAGAGTTATCAGCCCTCCTTTGGCCTGATGGGGAAATCTAGTGTCTTCCAACATCCTGGAACCCATTTCAATGCTCTCCAGCATTTGAATCCTTTTTTTACTAAGCTTCAAGTGAGAAGGTAGCACCTCCCCACACCTACCCCAAAAGGAAAGTGTGACTCACAGACAGTATGGCATCTCTTTCCAAAGAAATCCCCTCATCGATATCAACATCCTCTCACCAAATCCCTCCCTATATCTCTTTTTTGTGTCCTTAAACTAACAGAAGCAAAGTCCTGAAGATCTTTTCCTTGTTAGGTCTGTGCATGCAAAGGGGCATTTTTTCACTCTCACTTTAATGTCTTGAGGTCAGGCTAGCCCCACCATAGATTCTCAAGCTCAAAGAATCCAATTCTAACGTTTTGCTGTCTTTCCTACACTTTTGACTAGAGTAGTCTCATGTAATGTTTGTACCTTTTTAAATAGAAAATGAGTAAATGCCATAAACACTTATTGAGTGCTACATCCTCCTGTGATCCAGTGCCCTCAAAGCATTCAAGAGTCAAGTGAGTGAGACAGAACATACACAGCACAGCACATCCCAGGATAAATAGTGATAAGCATTAGAAACCCAAGTTCACACAAAATCATATGGGAAAAGGGGAGTCCAGAAAGGATAAAGGGATGGAAAGGCACTTCTAAAGTAAACGCGCTCATAAAGACTTGAGAGAAAGACACATTCTGAGAACATGAAATCGCTTGGTATATCTGGATCATAGGTGGGTCAGAGAAAATGACGCCAGAAAAAAAAGGAGGCTGGAGACATATTTGAGGTCTTCTATCATATTTGAGGCCTTCTATCATATTTGAGGCCTTCTATCATATTTGAGGCCTTCTATCATATTTGAGGCCTTCTATCATATTTACGAGTTTGAATTCTGTTTGTTAACTCTAGCAGTCCTTAAAGGTTTGTGAGGAAGAGAAATGACATGATCAGATCTGAATTTCAGAAGAATAGTTTGGGCAACAATGGGGAGATTGGACTGGAGAGAAGAGAGTAGAGCTGGAGAAGCAAGGGAGAGGTGACCAGGGCCTGAGCCAGGAGAATGGCAGCAAAGATCTAGAGGAAGGAAGATGCTTAAGACACTTATGAAATAAAAGGGACAGAACTTGAAGACTGTGGGATGTGAGCTGGTTACTAGGGAAGGAGAAATAAACTTGAGGTGTATTTCTTAAACAATCAAGCAGATGATTCCATTAGTGGAGATAAAGTATGCAGGTAGAGAAGATGAAGTGTCAGTGGAGTATTCATGGGGAAATATCAGAAATGTGGTAATTCGCATATGGATCTCAGAAGTGGAATCTTGACCAAAGATGGATATATCAGTATCATCTCAGATTCTGATGGTCACAAGCCAGGGGGCATAAACAAGAGGAAAAGGAGTAGTTTAACTCAATTATTTCTAATCCAACAATATTGATCAGTAATGAGCAATGCTTTCACTATTCATCCCAGAGTGTGGTTTTCTCTGAGTTCAGGCATTATCCCTTAGGATTGATCTAGTCGACAATAAATACTATGTTGGTGGCCACCCCAGGTCCATGACTTGCCTGTTCTGGATCCCTGAAGATGTTACTTGTTTTAGGGAAAGTTAGAGGAGCTGAGTTTCAAAACATCATCTAAGTCAGTAGGATGCAGACCACAGCAGTCTCTCCTTACTTTGGTCCAGTTATTGTGCAGATTCTTATATGGTCAATTGCCCCTAAGACTTTTATTTTAAGAGGAAAGAGGGTCTTGTTTTCTTAATTTTTAAATATGTTCTTGACATTTACTCATTGGACACCAGGTATCTTGGATCCATCTATTTTGTTTAGTGATGAAACGTCAAGTCATCTAGGAATAACATTCTTAAATTCAGGTCAGCAAGGGCTAGTACAAGTTATTAATTTTGCCATGTTACCATAATACTTGACTTTTGTTCTCCTCTCCTCATTTGCTCAGCCTCATAAACTGAGATAAAGCTTTGAAAAATTCCTAACATATAAGTGACAAAATTCCTAACACATAAGTGAACTCACGTAGGCTGGGCTCACAAAAGGAAGAGGAGTTAAAAAGTTCAAAATGAAACAGTGCAATTTCTATATTTAAGGAGCAAACAGAGAAGGAAAATAAGGAGATGATCATAAAAAACCAGGACTAGCTCTCAGAGGGATGATACTAAGAAAAAATATCACAGAAACCACAGGAGAGGATGTTGCATAGGGTTAAAACCAGCAGAGATTCTGTCTAGTGTGAGAAATGAGAAGCTGTTGAGTTTTAGAATACAACATTCAGTGACTTTGCAATACAATGGTGGACGCTGGTAAAAGAACAGGCATCTTGGGAGGTACTTCATTTTATTTATACACTACCTAGGGTAGTGTATAAATTACATGATTGAGTGATTGGCCAAGAAATATCTTTTCCAGCTTCAAAAAGTCACTCTGATAAGAATTTGCCCCACTCATAGCTTGAGTAACTTCGACGTAGATGTTTTCCTCTTGAATCGCCTTTTATCCAGGGCACACAATGTTTGCCAACATTGTCAATGGTGAAAAGGCATCTCTCTGCACCCGATCACTCCAATGGTTATTTTTCAAAGCCATTTTCTATTTCCATACGTTCACAAGCACTTGAATTTGCTATCTTGCTGGCACACAGCTGCTAAATCTGACACTGGCTTCTAAATGAATATAAGTATATTCATTTGCTTGTATAATAAAAATGAATGCATTTTTCAAAAGAGTAAACAGGCTTTGGTAAGTCTATGAAACAGCTTAATAGAATGTCAGGAGTTTAAAGAAAGTTATTAATGTGTTTTATTGCTTATTCATTTGTTGGTTTTAGATTAAATCTTTTAACCAATACTTCTAGCCACGAAAATGAAGATAATAATTCTTGTTTATGTCCTTGTATTTTAGCCAATTAGATTTGCAGAGTGATTTGTGATTCTCAGATAAAAAATATTGAGTTTTCCCATTTATATATTATAAGAGTAGTGGATAATGAGTTGATGAATTTAAAATCCTCTGCTTTCTGGGCCAGTCTGGAAAACCACAGTACATTCATTTTGGTTACATAATTTATTGTGATTTCTTCTCTAGACAGACTTTAACTCATTATACAGTCTTGCGATCATTTGTACATAATCACCTTTGAATTATATTCTATTTTGATCTGATACCTGTTTTTGCGCATACATGCATGTGAGCACACTCTTAATATTCTACATTTTATGATGTGTCCATTCTAAAATTAAGTTAGTTTTCAATTTCTTGGTAAATGAGACGCATTTCTGACAACTTCAGAATGAAAGAGGCGGGGCTAAATTCGCAGGCTAGCTAGCTCTTACAGGGGGCTTGTAGTTCTTCCTCGTTGTATTACTTGTGTTTTCATTCCTGATACCAGAGGAATCATTCTGATGCAAGTACAATGTACTTAATTAGAAAAGCACATTCACAGTAACAGACTTACTTCAAAATCAAGAAAAATTCAGGAGGAGATGGGGCATTTATCTATGCTTTACAAAGAAATTTTCCACCAATAAAAATTAAGTCATAATCAATATTAGTGCATAAATGAATGACTTCCACTTTTTTTAGAACATGGATTAAATATAGGAGAGTAAGTAAAATACTTCCTCCTAAACTTCAGACTCACATCCAATATCTTCCCCTTACATAGCAAAATTCCTCACCAATCTTCTCTGGAGGGACATCCAAGTTTCATAGAATTAATTCCATATATTTGAGAGGATGATCTTAGCTGTGATATCAGTGAAAGAAGTAAACATTGAAAGAAGTCTGTTTGTCTGACTTAAAAAGACATGCTAGAAAAATAAAGATTAAAACTGCCAAATATAGCATGGCACGAATCATGGAACAAGATGAAACATTTTTGTGGTTTCAAAGCCATTTCAGTCACAGTGTGCCATTATTCTCTATACAAGACACCCGACTGAATCTGTTTTCTGTTTGAACCAATGGCTAGTTCAGCTATTTCTGGTACCCCAGCCATGACACCTACAAGATGAACCCATAGCAACTATTCCTCAATTAGTGATATATTTCTAACTCACTAGGCTGCAGTCCTAACACTATTAGAAAGAAAATTTCCAGAATTATTCTTTTAAAGAATTGAATATTTTTCTTGCCAGCTTACATATTTTCTTCAACAGACAAATGTCTTTCTTAGGCAGATATTTTGGGTAATATCTCTAAATATAAATGGTGCTTATCTGTAATGGAGGGATTATATAAATTTTACAGCAAAGACTCAAAGAATAATGGCAGTGCATGTGATAAGTCAGTGTTTTAGCACCATTTCCTTGAAAAAGACAGACTAATGATCTCTAATATGTTAGTAGTTATAAACTGATGACAACCAGCTTAAGAAGCAGAATTAAATTCCAGTCACTGCGTAGTATTTTCAGCAATCCATATGCAGATAAATAAAGATAAATTATGGTTCTCATTGCTTATCACATTTTAAAGAGAATCAAAGTTTATTGGAAAGTTATTTTCAAATATGTCTTATGTTGCTTCTTCTAATCTTCATAACTCTATCAGATAAATATTACCATGTTCATTTCATGTTAATGAAATAGGGACTCATAGGGCTAATTGAGAAGTAAATTACATGGATCTCTGATCGGAAAATCCATAGTTTTCCACTAAACTATGCTGCATCCGAAGGACATTAGCTACTCATATTAAAAGAACGTATTAAAATTCACTACTTAATTTTTATTAAAATAAAACATTCGACCAGATCTTGAGAATAAACTGTGTTGCTTACTAGTTATATACCTTCACACAATTTATTTTTGTGGCTCAGCTTCTACAATGGTAAAATGGAGATACTTTGGTACATAAAAAATTTGATAAAATTAAAAATTAATGAATAGCTCAAAATTGTTGAAAATTTAATTTGATTTAAAATTTTTATTAAAGTATATTTGGCATATGATATTAGTTTCAGGTGTACAATTTTTATATACCTTACAATGTGATCACCTGGCAAAGTTATTACACTATTATTGACTATATTCCCTGACCTATGTACCCTGTCTCCATGGCTGATTTATTTTATATCTGAAAGTTTGTATCTCTTATTTCCTTTCACCTTTTTCCCCCACACCCCCATCTTCACCCCCTCTGGCAGCCATCAGTTTGTTCTCTGTCTCTGTATGTTTTTGTTTTGAAATAAGGTGTAGAATTATCTGATACAGTACTTGATACTCACTAAATGCTGCATTTTCTACTGTTCCACTTTTCATATTTTTAAAAATCATATTTACTAAAATATCACAGCATATAATTTTACCAAAAGAACATACTATACATACTATCCACATTCTTGTCCTATACACATGGTATTGTCCCCTAAATATGTATTATGAACATCTTTCAATTCAATAATGTAGGTTTGCATTATCCTTTTTAATGACTTTATTTCATTCCATTTGGTGGATATACTATAGCTTACCAAACTAATTATATGTGTTTGGAAACTTGGTATGTTTGCAAATTTCCCTATTGCAAATGATTCTCCATGGCCACCTCTCTGCACAGATGTCTAACTAGGTCTGAATAGGTTTGTTTCTTCCAACAACATAGCCCCAAATAAAACACGCTGGTTAATCTTGATCAGGGAAGTATTTTTTTATTTCCTTCCTGCAATATGAAAAAACCTAAATAGATCTATGGGTTTTGGGGGAGGAATATTAAATACATTTACAAATATAGTAATAATAATAAAAAAAGAACTAGCATGTAATGGTCAAAACATTAAAGGCTACATATCAATATAACATTGGGCACATTTAAAAACATGATTACAATAGGCACATTGGGTTTTCAATTATTTCTTGCAGAAAGTAAAGATCATTAATTATTAGTAACCATAAAATTTATTTTGGATAAAGAGTATTCCATGAACAAATGCTGATCGAAGGATTAAACATCAAAAAATAGTAGATTGTTTCCTTTGATGACATCAGCTTCTTTTCCTGGTGATAAAAGTACTTGCTTGGTTAATCCTATTTATAGGGCAGTTAGAGTTATTTACTTATATTTTTCAATCTTATGTGTAGTCACCTTTTCTATATTAAAACATTCATAGAAGTTATATCATTGTCATCTCATGCCTTTAATGTAGTCAGTTTCTCTTTTGGCCTGAGCTACTTATCTGCATTTTCTACTGTATGTATATTTTGACTTTAGTTGGATTAGAGCACAGTGGCTCTTCATTCAGCTTGCACACCAGAGTCACTTGAAAAACATTGCAAAAATATTCAGAAATTTCTCCCTCTCCAAAGATCAGAGATGGAACTCAACGTTAATATATTTTTTTAAAGTTCTTCTGGTATGTTTCTAATAACCAGGAGTGAGAACCACTGTTTTTAAGAAACCTGTCAAACTCTTCTACAATTCAGTTAGCACTAGCATTGATAAATGTGTAGTTTATTTCTTTATGAGATAAAAAGGTATTAATTCAGGTGCACATCAATTTGGATCAGGAAAGAGAAGAAAAGATGAGTCTTAATTTGTAAGTCAGAAATACAATGTGAAATGAACATCACACAGAGGAACTTGGGAAAGCTTGCATGATCTAGGTTTTATCAGTAGGAATGGTTATGCTGAATATAAAGAAAAAATAAAGTGTTCTATCAATGATTATTGCTTGCCTTTTTGAAAAAGGAAAACTATAAGTTGTCAGAGTTTGATGGTATTTTTTCTAATTACAGTTGACATTCAATATTATTTTATATTAGTTTCAAGTATATAGCATAATGGTTAGACATTTATAATTTACAAAGTGATTCCTCCAATAAGTCTAGTACCTACCTGGCACCGTAGTTATTACAATATTATTGACCATATTTCCTATGCTATGCTTACATTCCCATGACTATTTTGTGACTACCAATTTGTACTTCTTAATCCCTTTACTTTTTATGCCCAGCACCCCCAAGCTTCCTCCAGAATCTGGCAACTATCAGTTTGTTTTTTGTATCTATGAGTTTGTTTCTGTTTTGTTTGCTTCTTTATTTTGTCCTTTAGAGTCCACATATATTTGAAACAATATGGAATTTGTCTTTCTCTGACTCATTTTCACTTAACCTAATACCCTTTAGGTTCATCCATGTTATGATAAATGCTAAGATTTCATTCTTTTTTTATGACCGAGTAATATTCCATTGTATATACGAAGCAGTTTGTCTTTATTCAATCGTCTATTGATAGTCACTTAGGTTGCTTCCATATCTTGGCTATAGTAAATGACACTGCAGTAAACATAAAGGTGCATATATTTTTTTGAATTAGTGTTTTAGCTTTCTTTGATAAATATTTAGAAGTGGAGTTTCTAGGTCATAGGTAATTCTATTTTCAATTTTTTGAAAAACCTCTCTACTGTTATTTATAGTGGCTGCACCAATTTGCAACCCTACCAATAGTACACAAGGGTTCTCTTTTCTCCACATCTTCACCAACACTTGTTGTTGATTTATTGATAATAGCCATTTTGTCAGGTGTGAGGTGATTGTTCACTGTGCATTTCTCTGATAATTTGTAACGTTAAGCATCTTTTTATATACCTATTGGCCATCTGTATGTCCTCTTCAGAGAAATGTCTATTCAGGTCCTTTGCTTATATTTTAATTGGGTTGTTTAGTTGTTTTTGTTTTTGTTTTTGTGTTGCTGTTGTTGTTGTTGTTGTTTTGGTGTTAAGTTGTATGAGTTCTTTATAAATTTGGGGTATTAACCCCTTATCAGATATATCATTGGCAAATATCTTCTCCCATTCAATAGGTTGCCTTTTTGTTTTGTTGATGATTTCCTTTGTTGGGAAAAAATTTTTAGTTTGATCTAGTCCCATTTGTTTATTTTTTTCTATTGTTTCCTTTGCCCAAATAGATATATCAAACACAAAAAAATATTGCTAAGAACAATGTCAGAGAGTTTACATCCTGTTTTTTTTCTAGGAGTTTTATGATTAGGGGTCTTATTTAAGTCTTTAATCCATTTTGAGTTTATTCTTGTATATAATGTAAGAAGTTCATTCAGTTTCATTTTTGTGCATGTATCTGTCCAGTTTTCCCAACACCATTTATTGAGCAGACAATCTTTATCCCTCTGTATATTCTCCCTTTCTTTGTCATAGGTTAATTAACCATATAGGCATGGATTTATTCTTGGACTCTCTATTCTGTTCTGGTGATCTATGTCTGTTTTTATGCCAGTATCATACCGTTTTGCTTACTATAGCCTTGTAGTACAGTTTGATATCAAGAGGTGTGATACCTCCAACTTTATTCTTCTTTCTCAAGATTGCTGTGGCTATTTGGAGTCTTTTATGGTTCCATTAAATTTTAGGATTATTATCTCTAGTTATATAAAAAATGCCATTAGTATTTTGATTGGGATTGCATTGAATCTATAGATTGCTTTGGGTAGTGTGGACAGTTTAACAATGTTAATTCTTCCTATTCATGAGCATAATATATGCTTAATTTATTTGTATCTTCAATTTCTTTCTTCAATGACTTATAATTTTCCAAGTACCGGTGTTTTACCTCCTTAGTAAAATTTATTCCAAGGTGTTTTGTTATTTTTTTGGTGTAATTATAAATAAGATTATTTTCTTAATTTCTCTTTCTGATAGTTCATTATTGGTCTATAAAAATGCAACCAATTTTTGAGTATTAATTTTGTATCCTGCTACTTTACTAAATTCATTTATCAGTTCTAAGTTTTTTGGTAGAATATCTAGGGTTCTCTCTCTATATAATATCATGTTATTTGCAAATAATGACAGTTTTACTTCTTCCTTTCTAATCTGAATATTTTTTTATTTCTATTTCTTGTTTGAGTGCTGTGCCTAGGACTTCCAGTACTATGCTGAATAAAAGTGGTGAAAGTGGACATCCTTGTCTTGTTCCTAATCTTAAGGGAAACACTTTCAGCTTTTCATCATTGAGTATGATGTTAGCTGTGGGTTTGTCATATATGGCATTTATTATGTTGAGGTATGTTTCCTCTCTTCCCACTTTGCTGAGAGTTTTTATCATAAGTGGATGCTGGATTTTGTTGAATGCTTTTCCAGCATCTGTTGATATGATCATATGATTTTTATCCTTCATTTCGTTTATGTGATGTATCATATTAATTGATTTGCAGATATTGACCCAAACTTGAATCTCAGGAATAAATCCCATTTGATCATGGTGTATGATCTTTTTAATGTATTGCTGAATTCAGTTTGCTAGTATTTTGTTGGGGATTTTTGCATCTATGTTCATCAGGGATATTGGCCTATTCTTTTCCTTTTTTGTAAAGTCTTTATCTGGTTTTGGCATTGGGGTAATTAATAGTGGTCTCATAAAATGAGCTTGGGAGCCTTCCCTCCTCCTGAATTTTTTGGAACAGTTTTGGAAAGATAGGTGTTAAGTTTTTGAATGTTTGGTAAAATACAACTGAAGCAATCTGGTCAAGAACTTTTGTTTCTTGGGAGTTTTTAAATTACTGATTTATTAGTAGTAATCAGTCTGTTCAGATTTTCTATTTCTTCTTGATTCTGGAGTTTTCACCTGTTCTTTCATTTGGGACATGTTTCTTTGTCTTTTCATTTCAGCTGCCTCTCTATGTTTGTTTCTATGCTAGGTAGATCTGCTACATCTCCCAGTATTGGGATGGTGGCCTTATGTGATCAGTGTCCTGTGGGGTCCAGTGGCACAGTCTCCCTGATCACCTGAGCTGGGGTGCTATAGGAGCGTCCCTTATGTGTGTTGGTGGTACCCTTGTGTAGTAGTTGAGCCTTGATTGCTATTGACATGTCAGTAGGTGGGATTGACTTTTAGGCTGACTGGCTGTAAGAACTGGCCATGACCACAGTCATATGAGCTGCTGAGCAGGGGCTGACCCCATCAAGTGGGATTTACCCCAGCAAGATCTGGTCCCTGCTGAGACCACCCTTTGAGTTTGCCACTTATGGGGTTATTTGGGTGGTGCTCAGATGTGGTCTGATGCTGGCCACCAAGTGTGTTGGTTCTGGTGCCTCTTGGGAGAGGCTCCAGTGCAGGCCAAGATCAGCCTGTAACTGGTCTGGGGGTACCTGGTAGGAGCTACAAAGTGATCTGTGGTTGATAGCTACCTGTGCTGAACCTGGAGGAATATGGGAGGCCATGCTGCAAACAGAAGCTGACTGCTACCAGTACTGGGCCTGGGGTAGCTCAGCAAAAAAAGCATTGGGCCCCCGTAGGCTTGCTGCTGCCTGCCAGCTTCCCATAAAGCTCAGCCACTGAAAGAACCTCTGGCGGTATGCAAATCGGGCGTCACCAGCTGTGTTCACCAGATTAACACAGATTCAGATTTGGTGCCAGTGCTGAGCCTGGGGCCACTCAGCAAAAGGCACAGGGCACACTAAGGCCAGTTACTGCTGACCTTGGGCCTGTGGACTTTTGAGAGTTTTTAAAGAAAGACTTCAGCACAGTCTAAAGGCTGGCTCTCTGCCTCTAAGAAAGCTTCTGGCAGTGTGCAAATTGGGTGAGGCAGAGTCCTGGGCTGTTATCAGGGAGGAGAGAATGGAGTTCATCAGGCTAATGCGGATTTAGATTTGGCCTGTCAGGGGAGGGCTCATCACAGGGACAATGGTGGCTGTCCCTGCAATCTTTGCCCTGAAGCCATACAACTCTGTTAGTCCCTGTATGTCTCTGGTACCTCTCAAGCTGCTGTCTCTCTGGCCTCAGCCCAGGGCAAGTAATGCAAGAGAGTGTGTCTATGCATTGGCCCTTTGAGAAGATGCTTGGGTTTTCAGCAGCCTTTCATCTCACCTGGATGGACAGAATCCCTGCTGATTTTCACAGCCAAATGTTGTGGGGGCTCCTTTCCCAGCACTGGTACTCTGAGCTAGGGAGCCTAATTCATGTCTAGGACCCCTTGATCCTCAATTATCCCTCCCAATTTTCAGCCACCACACTTAGGTGTTGGGTCAGCTCATTTCCTGTCTCTGCCCCTCCTACCAATCTTGAAAGTGGCTACTTTATCCTTAGTTATAGGACTTCTGTTCAGCTGGTCTTCAGATGGTTCTCCAAGTTCATTGTTCTATAATTTCATTGTAATTTTGATGTGGTCACAGGAGAAGGTGAGTGCAACATTCACCTACTCCACCACCTTGACTGCAACTCTGATGGTATTTTAATTAAAGTTGCAAATGCAGATCAAATTACCCCTCCTCTGGGGAGGAAGTGCTGCCCAAGTCACTCTAATGAGTTCTCTGGAAGCAGACTCCAGTTGCAGTTTAGGTGCAAGAAGTAATTGTTATATTCAGTGTAGAACAGAGAAAGCTCTCTTTGCTGTGGGCAGCTCAGGGTCTGGGGTTTATGCTGCTGCCACATGACTGAGTCATGGACAAAAGCTGTTGCCCAGGGAGAGGACACGTGCATTGGAACAGAAGGAATGAGGAGTGAAAGCAACACAACAGCTAGGAGGAAGTGAGACTATTTCTCCTTGACTATTTCCTAAGAAACCCAGCATTGCTGGGTCTGTTCTTACACCAGTGCTCATTATTACGTATTGCAGGTCATATTAATGAAATATTTCTAGAATTTCAGCCAGTTACACACAAACAACCCATCATTAATAGAAAATGTCATTATAATACTTAAATATAGGAATTTCATTTCTATACTTAAAAAATACACTTCTTAAAATAAACAATTTTATTTCTTCTAAATTGGCCTCATGCAGAAATGGTTTAGACTTTAGGAATACATAAATCTCCTCATTCTTTTAACAAGTGGTGGTATAAAGGAAAATTTTTTTAAATATTTTTTTCTTCAGTTAAGTTACAGTTAAACTGAGTGATAGTTTCCAAAGGGTTGTTCAGCATTTTCATTTTAATAAAATAAAGCTTCTTTCATTGCAATAGAATATAAAGTGGAAACTTGAACATCATCATCATAATATGACAGTGTGCATAATAATGAAAGCTGAGGATTAAAAATATTTAAGTCATACCAATGTTAAAGAAATGAATACTCAGTGAATCAGCACTGATGGCTTCCAGCATCAGGCAACTTTTATACTCTTTAAACAGAAAATGTGTTATTGTTTGTAAAACAAGAAAAAAATAGGCTTTAAGATATTGATGTCTACCTGCAGTATAATACACATATTTTTCCTTGTCTTTTTAAATCTGTAGACCATAACGTTTTTGTACTCCTGAAACAGAACTGTCAGTTAGTCATTATTTCAAATAAGTGAATCCTAAAGCAATGTCAGGAGCTAGCATCCAGGCCCATCCTCCACAGGTATCTGTGAGTGACTTTGTGTCACTCCACCCTGTATTTCAGGGATGTATTGACTAACAAGCCCTAACAAGATGCCAAATGGAAAAAGAAAACTTAAATGTATTTACTATAGCCATCTCCACAAAACTACAAGATTTATATAATGCCACCTCTGAAAATTACCAGAACTGTTGTTTGTCCATCTTCCTCCGAAGCACCTTGGATTGCAACATCAGGACAAAATGGAAAAGAAAACCAAGCTACAGGAGAGTTCATCTGAAAGGCTAAAAGGCTACGTCATCATGTCAAAAGAATATTAATGATAGGTTAGAACAGGCACTCTTCCATGCGCTTTACCTATATTGTGGCTATTTTAAAATATGTCTGTAAACTCTGACACTCTTTGCATTGAGATGTGACATCTATGTTGCTTCCTCTGGACTTTGGAGGAACTTTGGGGACTTACTTGTAACCAACAGACTGCAGGAGAAATTTGCTATATAGCTTTTGAGGCTAAATGAGAAAAGGCTGTGCAGCTTCCACCTGGTTCTCTTGGGATGCTCTCTGGGTGAAGCGGGCTGTAAAAAGTCCAACTATCCTAAGACTGAAACTCAGGAAAAGCAGTATATATTTCTCCAGTGGACAGACTGAGCTGAGCTCCCAGCTGTCCAGCAGCATCAACTGTCAGCCATGTGAGTGAGCTGTCTTGGACATCCAGACCATTTAAGTATTCACATAACTACAGTCCCAATCCACAGCTAACTGTAACTGCATGAGAGACTCTAAATGAGAACTACTCTACTGAGACTTCCCAAATTTCCGACTCACAAATCATGAGCACAATAAAATGGTTGTTTTATGCTACTAAGATTTGAATTAATCACTTGTTATGCAACAGTTTTAACTAGCAAATACATTGACTCATTTAATCCTTACAACCTTACAAAAGAGCCACTCTTATTATTCTCATTTTTCGGATTGAAGATACTGACTCCAAGAGATGTTAAGTGGCATTTTCAATGTTACATGGCTTGTGAACAGCAATGCTGGTATTTGAATCCAGGTAATCAGCTTCAAGTGTCCTTGCTTTTAAGGATCTTGAAATGGTTATCATATCTGAACTTCTTATGTATCATTTCAAATCCTCTTGGCCTCACTAGTTTCATGACCACTCGTTCCAGCTCCAGTCACTTCTGCAGAGACCAGTACTGTGCGGACTCTTGCCAACTTCGCCTTGCCTAATATACCGGCCACACTCACATCTAGCAACCAGGAATCCCTGTTGATCCCGAGTCTGAGATGCTACATGACCCTCTTTGAGCCCACAAATATGTGCCCAGGGAGTGCAGGGGAACTAATACTCTCTAGAGCAAACCCAACCTCCAGATAAACTTTTCTCCCTTCCTTCTGTAGATATACTCCACTGAAAAGCAGTTTTCTGAGAAGCAGGTTCTCAAAGGTCAGTTTCCAGATCAAGTAATTAATTGTATTTGATACAAAATTGTCCTCAGCTTGGTAACATACCAATCTATTAGCATTGCCTCCTTAGCCACCTCATCTATTTTTAGTTCATGCCTTCTCCCCTGGGTTATACTCCTTAATAAAAAGTAACACATAAACCATTGTTTCAAGCCCTGCTTTCTGGGAAGCTCAAGCCAAGATAATAGCCAAATACATTTGTATTAAATTATTAGACTTATATATACATAAAATATATAGCATTGTTTTGAATATTTTAAACTTTTTAAATAAACGGTATTATACCATCAGATCATTCTAGTTGTTTTGTTCAGTCATCACTATATTTTTGAAATTTTCCCATGTCAATACATAGAGCTATAAATCATACATGTTAAATGCTATAGATTATTCTATTTTGTAAATATAT
>NW_011888933.1:330070-332582 GCF_000151845.1 Pteropus vampyrus | reverse complement strand
AAAATGGTTGTTTTATGCTACTAAGATTTGAATTAATCACTTGTTATGCAACAGTTTTAACTAGCAAATACATTGACTCATTTAATCCTTACAACCTTACAAAAGAGCCACTCTTATTATTCTCATTTTTCGGATTGAAGATACTGACTCCAAGAGATGTTAAGTGGCATTTTCAATGTTACATGGCTTGTGAACAGCAATGCTGGTATTTGAATCCAGGTAATCAGCTTCAAGTGTCCTTGCTTTTAAGGATCTTGAAATGGTTATCATATCTGAACTTCTTATGTATCATTTCAAATCCTCTTGGCCTCACTAGTTTCATGACCACTCGTTCCAGCTCCAGTCACTTCTGCAGAGACCAGTACTGTGCGGACTCTTGCCAACTTCGCCTTGCCTGATATACCGGCCACACTCACATCTAGCAACCAGGAATCCCTGTTGATCCCGAGTCTGAGATGCTACATGACCCTCTTTGAGCCCACAAATATGTGCCCAGGGAGTGCAGGGGAACTAATACTCTCTAGAGCAAACCCAACCTCCAGATAAACTTTTCTCCCTTCCTTCTGTAGATATACTCCACTGAAAAGCAGTTTTCTGAGAAGCAGGTTCTCAAAGGTCAGTTTCCAGATCAAGTAATTAATTGTATTTGATACAAAATTGTCCTCAGCTTGGTAACATACCAATCTATTAGCATTGCCTCCTTAGCCACCTCATCTATTTTTAGTTCATGCCTTCTCCCCTGGGTTATACTCCTTAATAAAAAGTAACACATAAACCATTGTTTCAAGCCCTGCTTTCTGGGAAGCTCAAGCCAAGATAATAGCCAAATACATTTGTATTAAATTATTAGACTTATATATACATAAAATATATAGCATTGTTTTGAATATTTTAAACTTTTTAAATAAACGGTATTATACCATCAGATCATTCTAGTTGTTTTGTTCAGTCATCACTATATTTTTGAAATTTTCCCATGTCAATACATAGAGCTATAAATCATACATGTTAAATGCTATAGATTATTCTATTTTGTAAATATATCGTAGATAATATATTAATTCTCCTGTATGTGGATGTGCATAGGATGCTTAGAATTCACTACTAAAATATTAGTATGATGGATAATTATTGTTTTATATATTTTATGCACATACGTGATACATCAGGGTTTACTTGGAGAATTGTTGAAGAGTGCACATATTTAAATTTTACTAGATATTGCCAAATTAATCTTTAAAATGATTTTATAAATAAAGCCCTCATTGCCAGTCCTACATATTCTAGACAAAACTTTGTATTATGGGACTATATTTAAAGACTTTATTTTTAAAGCAATTTTAGGTTTATAGCAAAACTGAGAGGAACGTACAGAGATTACTCATATATCTCCTGCCCCCACACATGCATTGCCTCCCTTGTAATCAACATCTCCATCAGAGTGGTACATTTGTTACAATAGATGAACCTGATATCATAATCACCCAAAATCCAAGTTTACTTTAGGGTTCACTCCTGGTGAAGGAGTTCAACCCTTTTTAGTGCTGAATAACCTTCTATTTTCTGAATGTACCACAGTGTATCTATTCACCTATTGAACAATGTTTCAGTTGTTCCAGGTTTTGGAACTTATAAACAAAGCTGCTATAAATAACCACATGCAGATTTCTGTGTAGACATAAGTTTTCAATTCATTTAGGAAAATACCAACGAGTGTGATTCCTGAATCTTATGGTGAGAATAGTTTTATATGAAACTGCCAAACTATCTTCCAAAGTGGCTGTACAGTTTTGCATTTCCACCAGCAATGTATGAAAGTTCTCCACAAACTCACTAGCATTTGGTGTTTTAGGTGTTCTGGATCTGGGCTGTTCAAATGGGTGTGTAGTGGTATTTTATTATTGTTTTAATTTGTATTTCCATAATGACATGTGATATGAAGCATCTTTTAATACGCTTATTTGCCATCTGTCTATCTTCTTTGGTGAGATGTCTATTAAGGTCTTTGGTCCATTTTTTAATTGAGTTGTTTGTTTTCCTATTGTTGAAATTTAGGAGTTCTCTGTATGTTTTGAATAAGTCTTTTATCAGGTATATCTTTTGCAAGTATTTTCTCTGAGTCCATGGCTCATCTTCTCATTCTCTTGACATTGTCTTTCACAGGGCAGAAGTTTTCAATTTTAATGAAGTCCAGTTTACAAATTATTTTTTTCATGGGTTGTGCCTTTGGTGTTTTATCTAAAAAGTCATTGTCATACTCAAGGTCAGCTAGGTTTTCCTCTATGTTATCTTCTAGGAATTTTATACTTTTGAATTTTACATTTAGGTCTATGATCCATTTTTGAGTGAATTTTTGTGAAGGGTGTAAGATCTGCGTCTAGATTCATTTCTTTGCATGTAGATATCCAGTGGTTCCAGCACCATTAGTTGAAGAGATTATCTTTACAATTTATATTGTTTTTTCTTCCTTTTCAAAGATCAGTGACTATATTGATGTGAGTCTATTTCTAGG
>NW_011888933.1:324437-328507 GCF_000151845.1 Pteropus vampyrus | reverse complement strand
GTTAGTAAACAGTCTTATATGAAGAAGTTATATTTTGTCAGAGACGAATGGTGAAAAGTGCTAACCCTATAAAGATATGGAGGAAGAAGAAACAGCAGTACAAGGTTCTTAAAGGGCCAGTGTTTCTAGAGCAAAGTAGAACAGGTGAAATTATAGGAGATTAAGTCAGGTCAAGGGGAACCTTGCAAACAAGAATAAGGAACTTAGATAAGTATGAACTGTGGGTTTGGAGATTTGTTCTGACCCTTGACAAGCCACTGGTACTGCCCTCTTGGAGAGATCAGCTAAATGAGCTGTGGATACCCAAGACACATGTGTTATATCAACTTCTGTATAATGGGAATTACCAGGAAGTAAGTGTGGTCTCTCTAATTCCAAAACTACAACATCAGCATAATCATTTTACACTTCTGAATCATGGACCCATGACAAGAGCAATCATGCTTCACCTTTAAATTCTAATGGGTTGCCATAGAGTAATAGTGGGTGCTTGCCAAAAACTGTTATTAATTATTGTGAGTGTTCATGTTACTACTCGCTTTCATATCCTTACTCAGCAGGATATTCTACTTACTGAAGCAGTCTTTCCCAAAACTCAGCCAGAATTCTTCTTTGTTCTGTCTATCTGCCAAGAGTGTTTATTTTTATACTCATCTGGCAACTCCACATCTGGCCACTATCAAAATTCGCTCTTCCATTTGAAAGAGAGGATAATATTCAAAGCTCACATACATTTAGCTACTTTTGTCTGGACCTTCTTGCAATTTCCTTTCACATGCTTCCTAAGGCCCAGTAGACAGTTTCTTCTTTTGGCCTAAGGCCACTCCATCACTCGGCACCATCTTCAGGAAAGCGCCACACTCAATCAAGTGTCTTGCACATTGAGATGATAGTATCATGTGGTGATTACGACAGAGCTGGTGCATTAACTGCAATGGTAATAATTGACAAGATTAACTCAGTTCTTAGCTTTCCTCCAATAGTGTTTATCTGAACTGAAAATGAAGTGTATGAAATAAGGCAGTGTAGATAAAAACATTTAGAAAGGGCAGGTTTCTTTCTAAAAACCAAAAAAATATTTGGAGGTTTTCAATGAGTGAATGAGTAGACCCCCACGGTAATCTTGATTCTCCACGAAAATGTTATTTTGAAAACTGATCTTGATAGTGCTTGTTATAGATTTCTTCCACTCCCATATGACTCATTTCCTTAAGGATATTTGAAAATGGAAAGAGCCATTAACTCTTCTTCATTTTTTACCATCAACAGAACAATTACTTTATGTGTCCTTGAGCAGCTCCCATTTACATGACTCATAGTAATTCTTCCAAACCCTCACAATAACATAATACTCAGTATTATAGTAGAAAGTTTGAGCAGACCTTTGAAGCCAGATTTTATAGCTTCTTTTATCACTTACTGTGTTACTTACGTAAGTTATGTAACTGTTCTGTCTCAGTTTTTTCTTTAAAAGTTAACAGCAGAGTTTTCTGGACCTGTTTACTGATGCACTTAAAACAGACCTTGACATACAACAAGTATTCAGTATATTTTTTCTGCTATTAATATTTTTCTGACAGATACCCTTCTCCTCTCTCATCAAATATCACTCCTAAAAAATGATCTTACCGATTACTTCACAGTTGACATAGGCCATCAAGACAAAACATTCATATATTCTCATCTGTCTTTTCCTGCTAACTTAGCCTCTACCATTCTTCCTTTTTATCTCCCATCTTAAAAATTATTCCTCCACAAAAGAATGATCAATCCAGCTGTACACCAGATAAAGTCTCCTCTAGAACCTTGTCAATTAATTATCCCCTCTCTGAAATATTTTCAACATTTTCCTCTTCAAAGATTCTTTAATTCTGGCCCATAAATACATCCAAGTCTCTTACTTAAAAAAAAAATTCCATGGTATGGCCACTTTGGAAGATAACTTGGCAGTTTCTTACAAAGCTAATCATAGTCTTAAAATATAATCCAGCAATTGCACTCCTAGGTGTTTAACCAAATGAGCTGAAAACTTATATTCACACAAAAACCTATACATGAAATGTTTGTAGCATCTTTATTCAAAAGTGCCAAAAACTGGAAGCGACCAAGATGTCCTTTAATAGATGCAGGAACAAACAAACTGTGGTATATATGTACAATGAAATATTACTCAGGAATGAAAATAAAGTAGCTATCGAGCCACAAATAGACATGGAGGAAACTTAAATGAATATTGCTAGGTGAAAGCCAGCTTGAAAAGGCTATATACTATATGATTCTAGCTATGTGACATTCTGGAAAAGGTAAAACTATAGATACAGTGAAAAGATTAGTGGCTGCCAGGGATTAGGGAGAGACAAAAGGTGGAGCACAGAGGATTTTTAGGACACGAAACTACTGTGTATGATTGTAATGATGGATATATGATATTATGTGGCAAAAGCTGTACAACACAAAAATTGAACTCTAATGTAAACTATGGTTTTAGTTAATAATCATGTGTCAATATTGGCTCATCATTAAGAACAAATGGACCATACCATTGCAAACTGTTAATAATAGAAGAAACTGGCTAGAAGAGAGAAAATATATGAGAATTCTCTTTACTTTTTGTTTGATTTTTCTGTAGACCTAAAACGGCTCTAAGAAATAAACGCTATTAATAATAATTAAAAAAATAAAAAAACCTCAAGAAGGTTTATGTGACTTGTTTTGCAGCAGCACATAGATTAGTATTTGATTGAGTAACTGGGAGAAGGTACATATGTACACCAGAGGATAGGAATCTTGAAGGCCATCTAAGAATTCTCTCTGCCTCACTATCCTATCTTATGCAGTCACTTCTCAACAACTTCATTTGTGACAATAGACTAAAGTTGATGTCCCCTATATTTCCAATCAGGCTCTTTCTTTTCTCTTTCCATATATTTGCTTAGATTACTTTATTTACTTCCATAGTTTCAACTACTTTTATACAATATTAATTGATCTATCCTCCCTGGCTGATTCTTCTGAACTCCATACCCATATTTTTAGCTACTTCTTCATTTTATCCATTGGAATTTCCAACAAAGATTCTAGAAAACTCATTAATGCTCCTGTGTACACACATAAAATAAGAACATAATTCTCTCTGTCAACTTCTTTTTTCTTTTTTTCTTTGAATGAGATTGTCATTTACTCAGTTGCTCGAAACAGAAAACTTAGAGCTTTGATTGATATTTATTGAAGGCTTAGTATAGATCAGAGACTTTCTTAAATTTTTTACAAGTATTAACAATTAATCCTCACAACATCTCTGTGGGGAAGGTACTATTATTTGTAAACCTTGGAAAGTAACCTTTTCCAGGGTATCACTTCTAGTACGAGGTGAGGCTGGGCCCCAAACTATCTGGCTCAAGACCCAAGCTCTTAACCACTGTGCCATCTATTTTTTCCTTTCTCCATGCCTACATGGTTATCAAGTCCTGTTCTCTCTCTGAAATATCATTAAAACTCATTTACTTATCTCTAGCTGTGGTATCACGGCCTTGGTTCAGGACCTCATGAAATACTTTTCTAATCTCCAGACTGGGGTTTCCATCTACAACTTTTGCCTATTTCAAATAACCTCTACAACCCTGTCATATCAATCACATTTAAATAGAAATGAAGTTTTACTGCTTCAAGTCTTCCTGTCCAAACTTCATAGCCTGCCATATCAAGACTTTATCTGATTCCTGCCTACATTTTCTGCCTTGTCTTTTTGGTCATAAGTGAGTCCGTATCATGTGTTCCATGGTACCCTTTTCTTAACATGTCTGTCTTACCTTCACTACTGTGGATTCTTTATGAGCAGGAATCTATCCAGATTTGTACTTGGCATATAAAATGGGTTCCATAATATGCACCAAATAAACTGTATTTAGAATCTATCTTCCCTCATATCAAGATTTGTATTAAAAGATGACTTCAAGAAATTAAATACTTTATTTCTCTGACAATACCAATATATAACATATAATTCTCTCTATGGAGTAGAGGCACATGTAGTTAATTGTACAGGAAATACTTTTATCTGTTGAGATCAG
>NW_011888933.1:310783-324387 GCF_000151845.1 Pteropus vampyrus | reverse complement strand
ATATGTACACCAGAGGATAGGAATCTTGAAGGCCATCTAAGAATTCTCTCTGCCTCACTATCCTATCTTATGCAGTCACTTCTCAACAACTTCATTTGTGACAATAGACTAAAGTTGATGTCCCCTATATTTCCAATCAGGCTCTTTCTTTTCTCTTTCCATATATTTGCTTAGATTACTTTATTTACTTCCATAGTTTCAACTACTTTTATACAATATTAATTGATCTATCCTCCCTGGCTGATTCTTCTGAACTCCATACCCATATTTTTAGCTACTTCTTCATTTTATCCATTGGAATTTCCAACAAAGATTCTAGAAAACTCATTAATGCTCCTGTGTACACACATAAAATAAGAACATAATTCTCTCTGTCAACTTCTTTTTTCTTTTTTTCTTTGAATGAGATTGTCATTTACTCAGTTGCTCGAAACAGAAAACTTAGAGCTTTGATTGATATTTATTGAAGGCTTAGTATAGATCAGAGACTTTCTTAAATTTTTTACAAGTATTAACAATTAATCCTCACAACATCTCTGTGGGGAAGGTACTATTATTTGTAAACCTTGGAAAGTAACCTTTTCCAGGGTATCACTTCTAGTACGAGGTGAGGCTGGGCCCCAAACTATCTGGCTCAAGACCCAAGCTCTTAACCACTGTGCCATCTATTTTTTCCTTTCTCCATGCCTACATGGTTATCAAGTCCTGTTCTCTCTCTGAAATATCATTAAAACTCATTTACTTATCTCTAGCTGTGGTATCACGGCCTTGGTTCAGGACCTCATGAAATACTTTTCTAATCTCCAGACTGGGGTTTCCATCTACAACTTTTGCCTATTTCAAATAACCTCTACAACCCTGTCATATCAATCACATTTAAATAGAAATGAAGTTTTACTGCTTCAAGTCTTCCTGTCCAAACTTCATAGCCTGCCATATCAAGACTTTATCTGATTCCTGCCTACATTTTCTGCCTTGTCTTTTTGGTCATAAGTGGGTCCGTATCATGTGTTCCATGGTACCCTTTTCTTAACATGTCTGTCTTACCTTCACTACTGTGGATTCTTTATGAGCAGGAATCTATCCAGATTTGTACTTGGCATATAAAATGGGTTCCATAATATGCACCAAATAAACTGTATTTAGAATCTATCTTCCCTCATATCAAGATTTGTATTAAAAGATGACTTCAAGAAATTAAATACTTTATTTCTCTGACAATACCAATATATAACATATAATTCTCTCTATGGAGTAGAGGCACATGTAGTTAATTGTACAGGAAATACTTTTATCTGTTGAGATCAGGCCCTAGGATCTGGTTCTCCATTTCATGGGTTACACCAGTATACTTTTTCAAAAAGGTATATGACTATGCTTGTTTGTTTGCAGGTAGTTGGATTCACAGCAAAGATTTTCTACTCTGACTGCTTGCTTCGCTTTCCCCACCACAAACACTTCTTTGACTACTAGATAAAATATCTTCTAACAGCAATCCAACTATAAACTATAAGGCATTTGACTGACAACCGAAGGAAAATGACAGATATCAATAGGATGAACAAATGCACTAATGAACTCGATAAGAACCCACATTTTCTAATAGCATGATTCAAATGTTCTTTTTTAAGTTATCATTAACTGATACCCACAACTGGTTAGTTTGGGGTTATTCCTGCTTTGGAAAAACAAGCAAGATTAATTTCTTGTGGTTACCATTTTAAAATAAATTCTCACATCAGAGAACCTTCAAGCTTTTTCTCTCTGGCCAAGGTTGCCCCCTTCCTGAGAGCACTTCTAATTTTCATGTGCGCCTTCTGCTACGCCCGGAGGGTGGACTCCTGACCTCTTTGCGAGAGGTGCGAATGATGCCAGAGTTAGTGACTGGGCTGCGGTTCCCCAAAGCTCCTCCTCCCCAGACGTGACATTTCTTTGGATGCAGAGGTTGGGAAGGTGGACAGAGGACAATCCTGGGTGCAGCTCCAAGGGGAGGAAGCTGAATCCTGGGGGCTGAAGAGGCCACACAGGGGACCGGTCTGCAATGCGGAACGAGTACCCTTTTGGCCATCCCACAGCTGCTCAACCTGCCCCCTGCTCTGGTCTCCCGCAGGGCCGGCCGTGGGCCGCTGTCCACAGTGGGAGGTGCTGAAAGCAAGGAGCGGGCGCGGGGGCGGCGAAGGGGGCAGCTCCTCCGAGCGCCCCCCTCCTTGCTCCGTGGCTCCTCCAGCCCTCCCCTCCTCCCGCAGCCATGTTCAACGCGAGGGGAGGGGCAGGAGAAGGGGAGAGGGACGCGGGATCAGGGCGGAGAGAGCCGGCTCTGCCTCGGGGAAGAAGGGGATGAGAGTTGGGGAGAGCAACGGGAGGAGGAGGAGGCGGCGGCGGCGGCTAGCGAGGAGCCAGCACTGGGTCCTGCAGTAGGACTCCCGGGAGCCACCATCATGGTGAAGAGGAAGAGCTCTGAGGGCCAGGAGCAGGATAGCGGCCGCGGCATCCCCTTACCCATCCAGACCTTCTTGTGGCGGCAAACCAGGTGAGGGGCGCAGAGGGCGCGCTTTTGGGTCGCCCTGGGCTAGGGGCACTCGTGGGGCCACCCGGGTCCTCTCTACTGCCACCTCTGCCACTGCTGCTGAGGCCGCGCCACAGCCCGCCGCTTCTTCTCTAGGGCTGAAAAGCAAGCCCTCTGCACCCTCTTAAAAACACGCATTTAAAAATATTTCAGTGAAGTTTGACGACAAGCAGATTGGCAGTTGCTGAATAAATATATACATTATTTAGGGGGTGGGAGGGCAGAGAGCCTAGGAAGAGGGGGCGGGGAACTAGGGAAGATAATTATGACTGGTTGTGCTCCTGCGTCCAATTCCCCCTCCATCTCCTGCTGTAATTCTAGCCCGGTGACCTGTTGTTTTTCTAGCTCCTGCCTGGCGAATATCTGCTATGCCCACTTGTTAACCATTTTTGCTCAGATTCAGCGAGTGTAGTCTTCTGGTTAAAGCCCCTGAGGAGAATGATTTTTGATAAGGCTTTTCCTCTACCCCTTTGGAAAGGCCTGAAACCTTTTCCAATAAACCGGAAACAAGGTTTTCATTATTATTATTTTAATTATTATTATTATTATTATTGAGATTTATGTAAGATATTAGATTCTGGAAATCATGATACAAGCTGTGTTCCTTTTTCAGTTTTAGTATGACTGTACCTGAGTAATGCACCACTTCTGACAATTGGCGATTTGGAATCTGATTAGGTAGAAGTCTTAAGAATAAGAGTCCATACAGAAAATGTATCGACATCTCTTTCATATATGTAATTACACATGTAAAAGCAAATGTCAGCTCTTTGACACCTGCTCTGTAACAAGCTATAGGGAGACATGAAATTGGAGTTTCATAACACCATGTTTTATTCATTAAAAATATATGTCGTAAGGATGCTCTAATAATCATTTCATTTATGTTTATAACAAATATCTCTATTGATTTTTCAGTGCATTTTTGAGGCCTAAACTGGGGAAACAATATGAAGCCTCTTGTGTGGTATGTGATGTTTACCTTTTAATGATATCTATATTCTGTGTGATAATTTCAACGCAAAGAAAGTCATTAAATCCTACTATGTATATTAATTAACTCAGCAAGTATTATTGAGCACCTACTATGTGCCAGGAGCAGTTCTAGATGATGGGATAGAACAGCAATCAAAACAAATACAGGGTTTGCATTCTAGTGGGTGGGGGACAGGCCGCTCGCAAATATGTAAAATACACAGTAAGCCAGATAGTAATAAGTGCCAGGGAGAAAAATTAAGCAAGAAAGGGGATTAGGGAGCACTAGGGTGGATTTTTCGTTTTAGAAGTGGTAGCTGGCTAAGGCTTACCTGCTAATGTGACCCCTGGACAAAGAGTTGAAGGAAGGGAGGGAGGATTAGCTGAGTGAAAAGGTGAGGGAATAGCAAGTCTAAAGGACCTTTGTTCAGAGTAGTGGGAGGGGTAGTACAGTAGAAGAGAGGTGGAGAGATAACAGAGAACCAGGGCTTTGCAAGGCAAGAATAATAAATTCTTAATTAACAAAATTGCAACTGTTATTGTAGTGGAAGTTCATAATATGAGTATTTATGAACTACTCAAAGTAATGCAATTCTGAACTTTTATGTCCTGTATTTGTTGTGCAAGTGTGTAAATGGGTGATGTAAAACAGTGCTATTAATATTTATGCAAAATAGCACCTTGACCTGAGATTCTAAGAGAATCACATTCCCATTTTAGAAGTTGAGAACAAAAAGACATGAAATCATGAAGCAAAATAGAGATGGGATTTTTCACATTTAACTTCATTAAAATTTGGAGCTAACATAGAGGGTTCACACTGCACATATTATAACCAAAAAGTAGAAACCTACCTATTTCGATATTGCCATGAATATTTCTAAATGGCTATACAAATGACCTTCTAGTAAGGAGCTCTGAATGTATTAGGGACACTAACTATGATGGAAGCCAACTGGAGAGTTAAAAATTCTCTCTCTCTGTGTCTCCGTCTCTCTTGCAGGACTTTGTTTTGTTGCATCTCCTGCCCTTCAAAGTTGTCACAGAGATATTTTTTAAAATCTTACTTTCTAATAAGAGCCTTTTAATAGAATTTGTCTTGTATTTATCTCAAGTTAGAGTAATTTGACACTTGAAATCTCTGAGCTTTCCTTAAACCATGCTTACAATTATACTAGCTTAAAATAATCCAGACTGTTCTCTGTTCTTGGCAAAGATGTCCGACATTTTTAATGTTACACAATATCAAATAGCTAAGTCACATTCATAGATAGATAGATATAGATATTTAAAGATCTAAATTAAAAATTATTTTATCTACTAAAAATTACCCGTGGGCTGAGAGATTTAAAAATATTTGGATCTGCATTGCTAGCATATTCAAAGACCTTTATTTAGTTTCTTAAAAACAAACAAATAAACAAACCAGATTGCATCTCTGATTCACTCATTACTAAAACTTCAGCGTGCTTTTCATTATGAATTTAATTTCTTTTTTTGAATCAAAAAGTGAACAGTTTGGAGAATTTCTGTATTAAGCTATGTATTTTTATCAAGTACCCTCATAATTCCAATAATATATGTCAAACAGTTGGGACTTGTATTGTGATCACTCTGGAGCACATTTATACAATTTTCTAGACCATTTGAGGCATCGAATACCAATCACATTCTCTGCATACAAGTCAAATGCTTATTACATTTATTTTATATTTGATGGCTACACTTTCCTCAGTACTTTATAGTGATATACTAATCCCTTTCAAGAAAAACTGGCTAGATCAAACTTGTTCTGGGATACTACTTTCTTTGAAAATATCCCTAACCGGGATAGGAGGGTTAGTTAAACTAGCAAAGCAAAAATAGCTCACTTCCCTTCTCCCTCCCTCCCTTTTTTTCTCCCTTCCTTTCTTTATTCAACAGGTATGTTAAGTATCTTTATGGTTCCAGGCATTAGGTAAAAAGTGTCCTATGCCCAGTCATTGCTAGGGACATGGAATAACTCAGGGACCCCAAAATCAGATTTCTTGAAAGAGTTGTATCTTATTTAACACTTGAACGTTGACATCAATTCTCAAAACACTTTCACAAAGACATTTCACTTTAGTATGCACTTGTGACAGCCTCTTTGGATGACTCAGCAGCATTTTATAAAATATAACATCCAAAAACTTCATGAGTTAAATGTGTTGTACTCTTTGTTAGAGGAAGCTTATTTTAATAGATATGATAATCATTTAATAATTCAAGCCATATACTTTGGATAAAAACCTGAAAATGGGTAGATAATAGGAAATTATCACTGACAGGGTGCATGTCAAAATAGCAATGAAATGCAATATGAGTGCACTCTAAATTATCTGGTCCAGTAATTTGTATCTTTTAGGGTATACAGTACCTTGATCTCATTTTTTCACCAATCAGAATCTCTGTTTCTTATTTTATATGCTTTCCTTTTTTTCTTTTTCCTTTTGCATCTATAGTCCTTTGAACGAGTGTTGGTAGAAAACAAGCTGCACGGCCTCTCTCCGGCCCTCTCTGAAGCCATCCAGAGCATTTCCAGATGGGAGCTTGTGCAAGCTGCTCTGCCTCATGTCCTCCACTGCACTGCAACCCTGCTGTCAAACAGAAACAAGCTAGGTTGGTGCACCTGCATTACTTATTCATGGTACACCATCAGCCTTTGTGTCCAGCACTTATAATAGCACACATTAGGCACCGTGTCCAAATTATATAACTTAATTCTCACAATCCACCTCCCATATTGGTACCACTATTATCTTTATTCTACCAATAAGGGAACTGGCTCTTTTATTTTTAATTTTTTAATTTTACAGGTAATATGTAAATATATTCTCTTTTTAAACATTAAAATATTATAGGAAAGCTAAATATTCTCACCTATCTAAGATGGGTTCCCATCAGAGGTGTCCGCTTTGCCCTCCTAGCTCCTAAAGCAACCACTTTCACTTTGTAGTACTGTGTGTATGTACGTAAAGATTGTTTTTCTTTTAAATTATTTCGTATATTGCTTTTAACACATGACAGCCTATCCCAGCCATCTACCCCATGTTCGTACATGTTCTTTTCCATCCAGTTCTTTCCCCTCATTTGGGTCTCTAATCAAATGTTATCTTTATAGAGGGGACTTGGCTGGTCACATTATCTAAAATAGAATAGTTATTATCTTCAGAGCCTATACTCTTAACCATTTTGCTGCCTATTTGGAAATACACAGTTGACCTTTGAACAATGTGGTGGATGGTGGTTTGGGGTACCCACTCCTCCATAGTCACAAGTCCTCATATAACTTTTAACTATACAGTCAGCCCTTTGTTGAAAGTATTTTCTATCCTTGGTTGGGAAACTACAGTTGGGATGTAAAAATATTGTTTTTGATCCATACTTGGTTGAATCTGTGGATGTGAAACTCGAGAGATAGGAAGGGTCAATTGTATTTATTTAAAAAATTCCTACCTTTGAGTGGACCTGTGCAGTTCAAACCCATGTTCTTCAAGGGTCAACTTTATCTGGTATCTAATGAAGAAATGTGATGCATGCGGTTTCTCCTATGATAGCATGTCATTCTGCAACAGCCAGTTACAAAGCCCAAAACAAGAATGTGTCCTTCCATCAGTGGTTGTAAGCGGTATAGAGAAATGCTAGTGTCTCCTAGGAAATCAAACCACAGAGCAAAGCAAGGATGTTCTTCCCAGACCCCAAATCGACATCTATTATTCACAGAGTTTGCCTTAACCTGGCTGTGTGGTTGTCCCATGCAGGCCACCAGGATAAACTGGGTGTTGCTGAGACAAAGCTCCTTCACACCCTGCACTGGATGCTCCTGGAGGCCCCCCAGGACTGCAACAGTGAGCGGTTTGGGGGCACAGACCGAGGATCCAGCTGGGGTGGCAGCAGCAGTGCTTTCATCCACCAGGTTGAAAACCAGGGTTCTCCAGGGCAACCTTGCCAAAGCAGCTCCAACGATGAAGAAGAGAACAACCGAAGGAAGATATTCCAGAACTCCATGGCTACTGTGGAGCTCTTTGTGTTTCTGTTTGCTCCTCTGGTCCACAGGATCAAGGTAAGCAGAAAGATAGTGTTAGCCTGACAGGGAATAGAGGTGAAGTGAAGGTGGACTTCGAATTATATTTTTATATTTGGTTGTCCATGTCCTTATGTGATCTTATAGCAAGCCAAGATATGGAGAGCTATATTTCTACATTAAACTACCAAGTGTTATTTCAATAACACAATTCTCCACCTATTATTTACTTACTAAAAAATCTTCAGTGGTTCTCCATCTGCCCCACGATAAGGTGTGACATATTAAACATGGCATATAAGGTCAATCATGATTGGGGGCTAAGTTCCACTCTTAGTCGATCCATTTCCAGTCCCTACTGGCCATGTCATAATCCAACTCTGAGAGTCATAGGAACCAGTCTCTGAATATACCCTTGCTGTTTGCTCTGCCCTCCTTTCCCTCCTCGTTCCTCTCATGGTCCTTCGAGCCTCAACTTCAATGTCGTCATTTTCATGATTTTTTTTTCCTCTGACCTTCTCCATGTAGACTTAGGCACTATCTCCTTTGTATTTTTATAGTATTTTGTAGCTACTTCTAATATAATGCAGGTGTAGAGCAGACATTTTTAATTTTTATGTGCTTTGGACTTTTTGAGTTTGGTTCAACCTGAGACTTGCTTTCCAAATATTTTCAAATGCACAAAATACAAAATGTAGGATTATATGGAAACCAGTTAAATTAAAATACAATTTTAATTTACCCCTTAGATCCAAAAGAGACAATAACATCTGAAGTCGCTGTGCCACACTCTCCAGCTGTGTGATCTTGGTGATATTACTTAACCTCTTCGATCCTCCACTGCATAAAACTGTGGATACCTGTAACACAGGGTATAAATATATGTGAAGACACAGTATAGTTCCAACACATGGAAAAAAATCAAGAAATATTTGCTATTTCTGTGAATTAATAAACTGCAGTATTCCATTTAAGTGCTAAGATAAGAGATAAGAAGGAATTTGCCCAACTATTCTTTAATAGAATATTAGAATCCTAATGAATGGACATTTCAAGTTAGCAACAAATATATTTATATATGAAGGTGGTTGTGAGACCATTAATAATCACTATGAGGGGGATGGACTAATGAGTCATCTATTTTAGTTTTAGTTAAAATTCACTTTCAGTTGACTGTCCCCTTGCTGGTAGGAACAGAATTGAAACTGCAATGGCTATATTGACCATCAAACTAAGAAAAATTTAATGTTAAATCAAATTAAATAGCTGCTTGAAAAACTTTGACTTTCTATTTGAAAAAATATTTCATATACACTGAATGGAAAGCATTACTTTAACTGAGACTGTCCCCCTGGCCTGTGGGAACTGTAGGACTTGGCTCCTGCCTACCTTCTTGGCCTCATGACCCTCCATCTCACTAGCCTCTCTCTTGTTCACTAACCTCTGGGCTCACCCACAAACTGGACAAATTCATCTTGGTTTTAGGTCCTTGCTCTGGCTGTTCCTTCTACTTGAAACGTTTGCCTCCATGCTCCACTCCTAGACTTCCAGATGGCCATATCCTCCTCATTGATTTACTCTTACCTCAAACGTCACCACTTCAGAGATATTTCCCTGGCTGCTTTAGTGCCACGAGCACATGACCACTTTTTTACCCCCTTCTTAGCACTTAGTATCTGAAACTATTTTGTGTTTGTTTATATGCATGTTGCCTATCATCCCCACTAGAACAGAGGTTCTTGAGCAAAGGGATGCTATCTGTCCAGGTCACACTGTATCTTTAGTCTAGATATAGTGTCTGGCATTTATGAAGCATTCAATAAATATTTAATGATTGACTCACTGAGTAAACCCAAGTTATTATCAAATGCTTATCCAGGTGCTAAAAGTAGCGACTATATGTAGGTATATAGTTCTTAAAATGGAGAAGACAGGAAAGAAGTCTTTTAAAAATGATAGTACATATAGATGTCTATCTGTAGAGAAATATCCTCTAAATTAGAAATGTGGAAGTATAGAAGTGGCTGGAATGCTGTAATTTTATTTGAAGAATTGGCTGAGAGTTTGAGTTTGAATCCAGTGCTTGCCACTTCCTACTTTGTAATATTGAGCAACTAACTTCTTTAAGCCTCAGTTTTCTCAAGTATAAATTGGACATAAGAGTAATTTTATGGGGCATTGTCAGGATTGAGCAAATGATAGTGTTCAACATTACACGTAGCAAGGCATTAACAAACATTAGTTGCTCTTAGTGTTAGCATTTTATTGCCATTAGTGTTATGTATTAATAGAAAGAGGCCAGATTCTCTTTCAAGAGAGACTACATAGATAGTTGAGGAAAGCTGGCTCAAGATCCGCAAGTTTTATCTATGGCCTGGAATTGGAGTATTTATAAAGCAGTAAGACAATGCATATAAAAACGGCACAGTGATTTTTGTTACACAGGAAACAATTATTGTTAGCTATTATTACTAGCATTATTGTTTTATTATTTTATTATTCCTAGGAGGGAAATATTCTAGATACCATAGGGAATAAAAAATATTAATAAGTCAATGAATTTCCCCACAGGGCTTTTTCCTTCTGAGTGAGTTATTTGCTTTTTTCAGTGTAGTTGGGGAATGTAAAATCTTTCATCAGATTTTCTCAGCTTCGGCACTGTTATCATTTTGGGTCAGATAATTTTTTGTTGTGAGGGACTGCCCTGTGCATTGTAGGATGTTAGTAGCATCTCTGGCCTTTACCCTTTAGATGACTATGGTACCTTCTCCCTCTGAGTTGTGACAACCACACATCACTCCAGGCATTGCCAGATATCTTCAAGGTGGGGGTACGGGGTTGGGGAGGGGGAAATTGCCCCTAATTGAGAACCACTGCTCTAAATTTCTCCCTTGCCTGTGGCTATGGCCCTGTCTGGCCCTATTCCTTCCTGTCCATACTGTACCCATGTGCGATACTCCTCACCAGCACCATTAGTGTCCTTTTACTTCTTATCTTTTCTTTGCATTTGCCCTTCAAAACTCCAACCCCAGATCATGAACAAAAGCCACGTTATCTATCCCTGCCCCGGAGATCTTCATGCTCCTGGGGAGAAATAACACGACCGTCCAGATCGGTGTCTCCACAAAGTTGTGATCTTCGACCCTTGTGTGCTTCCCCACTTGTCAGTCCTTTTCTTGACTTTACTTCCTCAAGTCCCCACTCGGTGCTGACACAGATAGTGTTGTAGGTTGAGGCATTTATAGGACGTGGTGCTGCGGGAGGCATGGGAGGCTGAAATCCAGGCAAGACGTTAGCCCATGCCTCCACTTCCTCACCTCCCATTTACTCCTCAACTTCATGCACTTGCTTCTGCTTTTCTCTATTATGTAACAGACAATTTTCATGTATTTCTAATTTTTACAACCGCCCATAGGGAGGTGGATATCTATGTCTGCATTTTACCAAAGAAGAAACTGATGTCCAGAGAGGTAATAATCAAGCTCATAAGTAACTAATGCAGGATTCAAAATGAATTCCATCTGACTTTCTACAAAACTATATTGTTTCGTACGCTTCTGTGCTTGAACTCTTCTCACTAAGGTCATAAACAACCTCTGAGCTATTGACCCTCATCTTTGTTCTGCAGTCCTCATCTCTTGAAGCCTCGGCTGCATTTGAAACTACCATGATAACGTCTTGAAAATTTCTCTCCCTTTGGTGACACTGCACTCTGCGGCTTCTCCTTGCATCTGACTTTCTGCTCTTTCTCTTTTGAGAGCTTATCTTCTTTGCCTGACCCTTTAATGGTAGGCTTCCCCAGAGATGCATCCTGGACTCTTTGCTCTTCTCATTCTACCTTCTTTTTGGAAGACTTCCTCTCCAGGTTCATTTACCATTCATGTCCCACAGGCTGAGGTCACCTAATTATATATCTCTAAATGAGGTTGTTCTTCTGGCTTCTGACCAAATTGCCAGCTAGCTTCTCTAAGTAGATGATCTATGGGCATTTCAGATTTCCCCTGGAATGAGCCCTTGTCCCAGTGTTTTGTATGGCAGATTATGGACCCATTTACATTAACTCAAAAACTAGGAGCTGCCTTTAATTATTCCTTCATTCTTACCAGCATATTCTACTAATCACAGAGTCCTATTCATTTTGTCTCCTAAATAGTTCTCAAATGTACCACACCTTTTTCGTCACTATTTATTGTGTTAACCCAATCTTTCAGCATCCCTTACTGAGACCTCTTCCTTGGGCCACTTTCTACCTGAATTCACAGTCTCCAAGCTTGTCTCATGAAATCCAACCTCAGTGCCCAAATGATCTATCTTAAATGAAGATCTGACCATATCACCAACATGCTTAAAGAAATTTGTCGATTTCTCACCATAGAGAGTGAACTCTAGCTCCTTCCTGAGTGTAGTAACTGGGCCCTCCAGGACATGCCCTCCTGTCCAGGGCTACTTCTGCTTCTGTGAGCTCCAAATGCTTCGGGTCTCCAAAGAATAATACATGACTTTTTTCAGGCCTATTCTCATGCTAATTCTGCTGCCTAGAAGGCCCTCATACCCCAGCCTGCCTAGGAAATCCCTACTCATCCTTACAACTCCATTCAAGATCCATCCTCCCTATTTCTATTATATTCTAGACATATCTTTATTGTTATTTTTAATTTGTTTCTTATCATTATCTCTTTATGGATCTGTCTCTCCAATTAGATTCTGAATGGTTTGAGGATAGGAATTATCATTGTGTTCTGGATTGCTAACACAGTGCCTGTCTTTTTGAGGTGTTTTTAAAATATTTATTGAATGAATTAATTCAGATTAGCAAAAAAATCTATATAAGTGACTCATCCTTTCGTAACAGTATATAATTTAATGTTTATTTTTGTTGTTTAAATTTATAAGTAACAAGCTCAAATATTTTACATTAAAAAAACCCTGAAAATTCTGTCAAATATATTATTAGACCAAATTTAATTTTATCAGTGAAAAACAAATATTACTCCCAGGGGGTCTACTTTAAATGTAGTATGAATATTTTCTTGGTTTGATCATATTCACTGATTCCTTCAATAATTATTTATTGAATGCCTGCTACATGCTAGGCACTGTTCAGAGTGCTGGAGAAACAGCAGGGAATAAAACAAAATCTAAGCCCTAAAGATTTTTATAAAAATCCATATGTGTGAAGAAAACAACTTTCAAATGGAATTAAAATAATACTTGTTTAAGTAGCTCTCTCTAAGCTACTAGTAAAGACATTTAGAATTACTTCATGCCATCATGGAAACAGGCTTTCGATGCAAACAAGAAAAGCATCTGAAGTAAATCTACCAATGTTTACACCCTCTGGTTTTTCTCAGGACCTTTCTAGACCTCCTACCCATAGCTGTTTGAATGATAAACAGGGTCTTCTCCAGCTAAGAGATTCTAGTCATGTATGCATACATAGCATTTGAGTGACCCATTGAAGGGGGCTCTAAAAGAGGAATTAGGATCCCAGAATTTATGCACTTACCCTATTTTCCTTTGTAAAAAGAAAAACAAGAGGAAGCTATAGGTTCTGCAGGTCTGAAGAGTGATTGAATTTAGTGGTGTTATTTGGGAAAGGTAAATTAAGCAACAATTAAGTATTGATGCTCAAGGAGAAATGCACAGTAGAAGGAGATCTCAACTTGTCTTCAAGAGTTATACCATCTAGTTGGGGATATATCAAATAAAACAAAATGATGACAGTAACTGTCAGCGAGTGCTAAGTGTCACCATGATAGACCAGATATTAAAGGCCAGAGTTTCAGTATAAGAGCTCACTTTCTGCTACAGTGTCCATTGGAGTTTTGTTTGTGTCAAAATTACTTATGAGAAACATGGAAAAGAACTGAGCTCAGAAACTGTGAAATCATTGAAACCAGGTCAATTGAGATTTGGCATCCTGCATTTCTGGATACAAATCTCATAAGCTTTGCTTACTATTAATTCCTTGCTTGCTAGATCTAATACCACACATAATACTGAAGCTTTCTTTATATC